>NW_027531902.1:1286593-1335306 GCF_008692635.1 Crocuta crocuta
TCCAGCGGCTCCGGGGGCGGCAGCGGAGGTAGCAGCTGGCACATCCTGTCGCCGCTGTCCGGAGGTCCGCGCAGAATCGAGGCGCCTTCCGGCCGCCCTCTGTGCAGCCAACTGAAGCCACGGGGGCTGCCGATGGGTGAGGAGGGGGCAACAAGATTTCGGGCTCTTTTGCCCAGAACGCTTTCACTCGGCTGCTGCTGCCGGGGCCGCTTCGGTGCCTGAGAACTCTGAGCAGACGAACGCAGGAGGAGAGGAAGGACGCTGCAAACTTGCGCCGCGGCGGCCTGAGCCCCTGCTTCACAGTGCGGGGGCTCGATTCAAGCCCAGAAGTTCAGCGGGCAGTGCAATCCGCAGACTTCCCGCTGCGGAGGTTTGCAGAAGGGTGCTCGAGAAAACAACCCCTGCCCCCGGGTTTTCCCCTACACTAAGGAAGAGGAGCTCAGAAGCCGAAAGAAGCGCTGAGGAAGGAGCTCAGACAGCAGAACGCTCGGAACCATCGTTTCTAGCTGGAAAGTTGCAGAGGGTTGGAGGCTGCTGGAGAGCGCGAACAGACCACAGCTCAGGCTGCGGGGGGCAGGAGAGGACAGCACCCCATCGCCACCTCCCTTCAACCATAGTAGTTTCTCTTGTTCCGGAAAGCAGCAAGCTACAGACGGGGGCGCGGCACTCGTCCTGGCGCTACAGAGGCACAGGGTCCCAGCTGCTGAGCCTGAGGCGCTCAAGGTCTCTTGACACGCCCCTGAGCCTCCAGCCCCATTTTATTCAGACTCCTGCTGGCCTCCTTGCAGTTGGAGGAAAGCTAAGAGAATCAAGTGCACGCATAATCCCCCAGAGATCAGGTGGAAGGAGCTCTTCAGGACCAAGGACTATTCGGAGCCCCTTCTCATTTGAGGGGAAGTGAAGGGCGAGGCTGGATCCCGGAGAGTCGGGAGACTAATATAAACAACGCTTCTCTGGCGGGATGGGAGCCTTAGGGCTCCTAGGGCTGCCGCTACTGCTGCTTTCAGCCTTGGGCTCCGGGACCGGAACCGGGACTTGGACCGGGACCGGGACCGGCCAGCTCGTGGGCTCTCCCGCCATGGGGCCGGCTCTGCAGCCTCGGGAGCCGCTCAGCTACTCACGTCTGCAGAGGAAGAGCCTGGCAGTGGACTTTGTGGTGCCCTCGCTCTTCCGCGTCTATGCCCGGGACCTGCTGTTGCCGCCTTCGTCCTCCTTGGAGTCGAGGGCTGGCCGGCCTGAGGCGCGCGGCTCCTTGGCTCTCGACTGCGCTCCACTACTTAGGCTGGTGGGGCCACCGCCCGGGGTCTCCTGGACGGAAGGCACCAGCTCGCCAGCCGCTGCCCAGGCACGGACGCTGACCAGGGTGCTGAAGGGCGGCTCGGTTCGCAAGCTCCGGCGCGCCAAGCAGCTGGTGCTGGAGCTGGGAGAGGAGGCGATCCTTGAGGGCTGCGTCGGACCCCCAGAGGAGGTGACTGCGGGACTGCTCCAGTTCAACCTCAGCGAGCTGTTCAGCTGGTGGATTCGCCACGGCGAAGGGCGGTTGAGGATCCGCCTGATGCCCGAGAAGAAGGCTTCGGAAGTGGGCAGAGAGGGAAGGCTGTCGGCGGCGATCCGTGCCTCCCAGCCCCGCCTTCTCTTCCAGATCTTGGGGACCGGTGAGCAGCTCCCGCCTGAACGTGTCGGGATTTGTATTTTTAGGCACATCAATTTGCAGCCACTATCAACTAATCCCCATTTCTCAAACCCTAGCCTCTGGTTCTCAGCTCTTTCTTCCTTCTGCAAACCTCCTCCCACAGTTACACCATATTTTCTTATTTTCTTGCTGAACAGTCACTCCCCCAAGGGTTTTCCTTCCTCTCCATCAACCAAGCTGGGAGAAAAGTTTTCTGTTCTTGGCAGAATGCCTCTTTCTACCGACTTACACGGGGTCCCAGCCAAAATTGGATGCACTTTTAACAGGGGGCCCCTGGGACAGTTGACATGTCCTTATTACTTCTATGTTCCAAGCTTAGCTCTAGATCTTAAGATCATCTTCCCTTCCCCTTGTTCCTCTTCCTGGCCTCCGTAGATACAGGGGATGTGGTACACTTTCTCAGAGAATGTAGAACGCTTCTTCATATGGTTGAATCTTCCCTAGACGTTTCCTTCAAATGTTGCCTTATGGTACAGATTGCTTCTTCATTAACTTATTCTGCTCCCTCTCTCCAACCCTTGTCAGCTATCCACTCTCAGACTCTTGTTTTTTCTCCCAGATGTTGTTGGGAGAGCCCCAGAGGAACTAAGGAACATGGAATTAGGAACAAGAGGGAGGTGTGAAGAGAGGGATCAGAGTTGTCAAGATTCTCTCCCTTTGGGATAGTCTCTGTGAAGCCAGAAGAGACAATCGTTCTTCTCTTGCTCCCCAACCTTCCCTCCAGTTCTTAGCTTGAATGTCTGCACCAGCAGCTCTGGATGGCAGTCTTTGGCAGGCCTGTTTCACTGCAGATCTCTCTGCTAGAGATTCCTGAAATGAGGTTTCTGTTTCATTTACTCTCATTTTCTTCTCATATTCACTGAATTAGGGGTGTGTGTGCAGGCACTTACTTCTAACTCTTCTCATAGTATTCTTTGGCTGGAAAACCAGGTGGTTTTGAATGGATGTTTCTCTTGTAATACCACTGGGGAAAGACTCAGTGAATAAAATACACAATGTAAATGAATGAGAAGACACAGAAAAGAAATCTTGCCTTTTTAAAAGCCTACACTAATTCCATTGAGAAAACCCAGCATCTTTTCTATCATTCTTATCATCAGAAATAAATGAAATTTTTATGCTCCACTGGTTACTAATGACTAGTATTAATTGGATAGAAAGCACTGAAAAGAGCCCACTGTAGAGCTACAAGTATCTACCATGCTTGCCCCGGCACACACATATACTCCCACACATGCCCAGTACTATCACACAGCAGGGGTATATAGAAGCTGAGGTTTTTCACTCATAGCACGAAAAACATACTGGTATGTGGTTCCCAAGGAAAACAAAGTCTGGATGCATATTTCAGCATTAGTATTTGTGGCCTTGGCACCTAAAATGACTCCTTTGTGTTCAATGCCAGAATTCATATTAAGAATGGCAGACTTCATAGTAAGAAGCAGGGTCAGATGAGTTTGATAGAGCCTCCTGTGAACTGAGATAGGAGAACAATATGGTTGTCTCTCCACAGATACTTTTTTGAAGAACAGCTGTGCATAACGTCATCATGGCTTCAGTGGTTTATACATGCAATATTCTCTTTTAGCACCTAATGTATTTGTAATGGGTAAAAAAATGACTTCTCTGGGAATGTGGGTTTTCTTCTACTTTCATTTCTATGAGCATCTCTCGAGCTTTCTTATCACCTCTTATTAAATGGCCATAGGCCCAGCAGTCTAGATCAGCTATTGTGAGATGTTGGTGACAGACAACAGGGGTTCTTTCTACAGCCCTGAACCTGCCTACTATAAACAGGCAGGTGGCATGAAGTTATCAGTGGGTGTCTCTGAAGAGTCCCATGTTTAATGCATGTGGAGCATATATTCCAGTCAAGCCTCAGGTAAGGAGTTGAAGCCGCTGAGTAGGGGAGTTTCATGTAGAGAGGAGTGTGCTTCAAGAACTGCTTTGCTCCTGACAGCAGGGAAGCTCTGTGAGTGTCCCAAGTCCTCCCCTGGCATCACAGTCCATTTGGCAGTTGGACCAAGGCCTTATGCATCATTTGACACATCTAGCAATGCTGTTTTCAGAAAGAGCCAGGATTCTGTCATTAAAAGGCTAGAAATTTTGGCCAAGCATTTTTCAGCAGCATTGGGATCAAATGATTATTGATGGGATCAAATAAGACACTAAGTGTAACTGGATGAGCTCCCCATGACCTCCAGAGAGACAGACAGCTTATTGAAAAGCACTTCAGGCCTTGTGGTGATCACACTTGGAACAGGCTGGGCGCTCTGCTCTGAGGCATATGCTGTTTTCACTTAGGCAGCTGGCCATGGCAGACTAGCCTCTTGCCTTACTGCCTCCCCAGCCTCATTCAGATACAGTTTCCACCGCAGACCTCCCCATGGAGGGAGCGGACACACCCTGTTCTATCATGTTTCATATTTGAGGCAACATACATCATGGTGGTTCCATTCATTAGGTTCTCACACTTGGATTCATTTTACTATTTATTATGTTTTAGGAAATAGGCTTATTCCTTTTATATAGGTTCTGTTTTGTAGGAAAGGCATTTAACTCTTCTGTGTTAAATAGGATCTTCAAATATACAAAGGGAAAATGGGCACAACTCAGCTTATTTCTCCCTGCTTCTGCCCAAATGCTGATGGTCTGGCCTAGAGGGACACACGCATGATGATGGGGCTAATTATGAGGAGGGAAGAGTGGTTAAAGCAACCCATTTGTTTCAGACTGAAGATAGCTTCCTGAATCTGAACGGGACCATGACTAGAGATGTGATATAAATGAAAAAGCACACTAGTCAGCACAAAGCAAAAACTCTGTTGCTTGTGGTTTGGGATGTCTGAGAGGACAAAAGGAGAGCTGAGTGGCCTTATAATGCATGACATGCAAATGTGTTTTCTTTGTGGGTTGCTTTGAATTCATAAATGGGATCAGTATTGCAAAGTCTGAAGCAGCTCCCCACAGCACTCATTCATGGAGAAGAAGGTAGAAAGATCATTTCTGGGACTGTATGAACTTGGACATACCATTCTGGGACAGTCAAAACCTCAGAAAAGACGTCTGCCTGGAGGCAGCCGCATTGCTCAGAACTCCACTTTATAACCTGTTTTTTGGATGTTTTGACATCTTGCTTCTGCCATCCCTCAGGCAGAGGGAGGCCTAGAGGATTTTGACTTGTGGGATAGGAGGGCTTGTTTCCCTATAAGCACTCCCCTTCTCACTCCAGGAAAGGGGATATACAACTGGGGATTTTACATGTGCTATGGAGAGGCCTGAAAAATTTAAAGTAGTGGTATGCAATGCAATACACCTGACCCTTAACCTCACATATCTGTCAGTGCCTTCCAATTTTATTTCTGGAGAGGGCAAAGAGAGCCAAGGAAGATAGAGAGGAAATTGGAGCTCCCAGAAGGAATATCAGTTATTTGAGGTGAATTTGGAGAGTTGGAACTAGTCCAGAGAAGATCAGATAACTGAATTATGAGTTGAGGGGACCGATTTATGGTGAAAGATGAAAAGAATTAAATATATATGACTGAGCAAAGTGACAATGAAGGGAAAGCCCTGGTAACAATCTACAAATCTCTGAAGAAGGAGAGGCAGGGAAGAGGAGGAGTTATATAGTATGGCCCGTAGAAGTAAAAGGGTAAGACTTGCAGGAGGAAACTTCAGGATGGATGTCAGGGAAACCTTATTTTCTGAACTTGATATTCCTCTGACTATGGAATGGAATTCCAAAGGAGCAAAGAGTAAGGTAAGATGTGGGTCAGATAAGCCACAGCATTCATAATTAATCAGTTTTATATTTGGAAATGTTGAGAAGCCACAGCAGGCAGGAGAGCTGGAATGGGGAACAACAGCAGGAATCAGGATCTTTCAGGATCCAACTCTTGAGAGACTTTTATGAAAAGACAAGAATTGCATGTGTATCTTTGAAATTGGATGGGATGTGCTTACAAGAAGACTGTTAGGAAAAAAAATACTTTGAAAGTACTGGGTTTGTTTTTCTCTGCCCCCAGATTGACCCAGAGTATTTCTGTGGGGTGTTCTGTCTATCCATTAGGAAGGAGGCACACTCATAGAGTATTATGCATCTAAGGTACATTTCTAGTGTGTGTGTCATCAAGCCATTGAGCAGGGCAGAAGGTACCTAGGTCTTGAAAAGATGAGACCACGTCTAGATTTGGTAGACTCCTACTGGCTACTTAAAACCCCTTTTCAGTACTGAGAATATGTATATACATGGCTATTAGAAAGATGAAATTCATCTAAATCCATCTGATCTTTTCACAAATTTACAAAAGGAAAAGAAGGAAAGCCCATGAGTGATTTGTGTGCGTGGTGTGGGAGAATAGTGTTATCATTAATAAAAATGAAAGCTTTTATAAGGAAGTATGTCTTCTGAAGGACAAGGCGATTGGCCTGTGGATGGGAGAGGAAGAGTCGGGGAGTTGTGTCAGCAGAAGTTGTAGCCCGCCCCCCCACCACTCTTAGGATTACTACCTGATAACCTCATTTGGTGGGAATTTGCCCAACCCTTTCCTTATAATCATTATTAATGTCCTGTTACAGTTGTATGGGACTTTATAATTCATAAAGAACTTTCAAATTTAATATTTTTCTCAATCTTACAGTAGCCAGGGCAAGTATTTGTTTTATTTTATAAATGGAGTAACTGGGATCCAGCTATCTGATAACAGTTTTTCAAGGTAAAAAGTGGAAGACCTAGAAACTTTCATTTCTGCATTGAGAGGTTATGAGATGCTAGATGTTGTGCTAAGTACTGACTAGGAATATAGATCTTTTTGCCTTCAAATTAGGTCTCTTTCTACTAAAGGAATCATCCCAAGATTATAAATAAAACCTGTGTAAGTAGATGAAAAACTTTACATTATCCTTGTCAGAAGGCCATGGAACAAATATTTGGTGTTCAATAGCCGTGATTTGGAAAAGTTACTTAAAATCTTTGAGGTCCAGTTTCATTAGTAAAATAGGGATGGTGATAGTTTCTATATCAAAATGCTGCCATGGAGATTAAATTAGAAGAGATGTGTAAATCTGTAACCCAATGCCTGACATAATAAAATGTTCCTTCATTATGAACCAAATGGTTTTTTCTAGCAGCCGCAACACCCAGCATCTGGTTGTGCAGGTTGTACACTCTATAACTCCAAGAACTGTATATACATTTTAGTTTGTTTGAATGGTGCCATCTGGAGTTGTGCAGTCCTGATGTGTGGTCACATCCGGTGACCCTGGCAGTGGTAGTTGTAATACTGTGGGTTCCCATGCAACTAGCTTCTAATTCCTGAGCTAAGAAGTGAGATTTAGTGGAAATGGGGAGAGTGACCAGGGTGATAGTTTCTACTGTCTTCCCCGGAAATGTGAATGAGGAGAATTGAGGTGTGGTATTTCTTTCATTTCTATCATCTAGTGTCCTCTGAAGTCTTTTGACCTTGGATTCAGTCCAAAGATTCAAGCAGAGTATTCACAATCCAATTATTTTTTCTCCTACACAAAGAAGGCAAGCTTTAACTTTATGAAAGTATGAAATCTAATAATGGAGAAGAACAAGATAGAGGCATTACAGAGCAGTAGTTTTCAGATGGTGGATCTTTCTTAACTGAGGGCAATATGTGCAGTTCAGGCCCCTCCATGCCCACAGAAGTGCTGGGCTTCTGGCCTCTGGAAATTTCTTTGTTATAATTAGCTAGAGCTTGCCTTTTCCTTGTCAAGTGGAATGTAGGAGAAAGTTGAAGGGTACCAACTGGTTGATGGACATGAATCCATTAAGAGTAGTTAAACCTTTGAGATTCCATGGAGACACATGGCCTAGGGAGGAGGCCACCTCAGAAAGTGCCTTAATCTAAAAGAGGCTATTAAGCATCCATGCAGCATTTTACAGGTAGTGTTTTTTATGAGCCATGGCTGAGCCATTACTTTCAAAAGATGCACACAGACATTATTTCTGCTTGTGAGTACAAGGAGAATAGGGCATGTTTGTGAGTATGGTTATAGGTCCAGGGGTTATGTAATGCGAGCTGTGAATAAAGTTGCCAAGGAGCCCGGGCGGGGGGGAGGTCTTCTTTCTTAGAACCATTGTGTTGTCCTCCAGTCTGATGTGGCCAGTGTTTCTTAATCTAGTGATGACCTGGGCTTTTTCACACAGGTTAAGGTGTGAGGAAGGAGCAGTTTAAAAGAGAGTATTGGCTTGGTGGGGAGGTGGGGAGCAGGTGGGGTCATCTTAGTACCTATCTTCGTGAGCCAGATTTCTCAGACCAACTTTTGTTTCTTCAGATGAGTTTGGGTCCTTTCCCAGGAAAATTATCTCAGGTTCACTTGGTGAATGTAGTTATTCTAGGATGTGGGAAGTCCCAGAACTGGGCAGAAGGAGAGCTCCGTTGGGCAGATACAACCAACCACTTGGTTAATTAAACGTCTTTGGTTTTTGAGCCTTTTGTGGTTATATAACAACAGGTGCATGGAGAGACAGGCAGTCAGAATTCCCTGGAGTAAGGAAAAGACTAAAGGGAATATCTGAAAACAAAAATAAAAACAAAGAAAATCTAGGCAAGCTTGTAGGAAATCAGGTAACTAGCCAGAGGAAATCAGAAGGGAAATTTAAACCATCAACTATATTTTTCTTTTCCCCTTATTTATCTTTTATTAAGTTTCCAGTGGAATATGGTTTCTGAGGGTGGGTATGGGCAGGTTTCCTTTATAGATCATTTCTGCATTCTCAGGCCAAGTAATTAAAGTCAGTGTTCTGTGGTGGAGAGAATGTTAGATTAGGAGCTAGAAGACTTTGATTCTATTAATCATAATAGAATTAGCCTTTTATTAATTTTGACATCTTGTGCAACTTCCTTAAACTTGTTGAGCCTCTGGGTCTTTTTTCCTAAAGGAGAAAATACAGAACTTGTCTTGGTTACCTCATGGAGTCTTTGTGAATATTTTGTAAAATAACCTATGTAGAGAATTCTCATCTGGATTATTCAGAAATAAATATATAAGGCAGGAGAAACATGAAAGTACAAGATCATAAAAAATGCTGAGATTCTATTTCATCAGTTTATAATTTTACCCAATCTTTGGCATTAGGAGCAGCAGTACCAGGTCCCAGATTTTGAAGCAGGCATTGGGCTTCATTTAACAGCTCAGCAGTTCTGAAAAGGGGCTGTGTGGCTCCTTCCCATGGTTTTTTAAAATGAGGTCCTTTCTCTGAAGTAATTTTGCCCAATTCCAGACTTTTCTGGAAATGAATCTCTGGTTGTGGGACCTAAGAAATGTCATTTTAACATCAGAAAATTACTGTTTTTTAAATTGAGTGATGGCAAATACAATGAAGTACATTGACTGTATTAATCTTGTGTACAACTGGGTTATAATTCACGTCTGCAACATCCATGTAATCACCACACAGATAAAGATTCAGAACATTTCCAGTATCTCAGGAAGTTCCTTCCTGTACTTTTTCAGTCTGTATCCACCCCTAGCCCAAGGTAACTGTCCTTCTGATTTCCTTGTAATCAGTTAACTTTGCCTATTTTTGAACTTCATGTAGTTGGAATCATGTACTTTTCTGTATCTACTTTTACTCAACATGATTTCAGTGCGATTTGTCAAAGTTGTTTTGTCTTTATCTTTTGTTGTTTCTTTTTATCTTCTTATTCTTGTTGTGCTCCTTTATATGAATATAACACCAATTGCTTATTCAATTTTCTATTAAGGAATTGGATTTGTGGGAAATCAAAAGTAGAAAAGACTATTCTAAATAATAAGTAGAGTAAGTCATAGATCTGGGGTTGAAATCTTGCTCTATAATCTCCTGGGCCAAAGCTATTTGTTTTCTTCTCTCTGAACTACAGTGTTCTTATTTGTAAAATAAAAAAAAAAATCTCCTAGGGTTGTTGTGAGAACTAAATAAGATAAGGCGTATAACAGGCCCTGACACACAGATGGTATTTAACAAATATTAATGTTTTCCTCCAGCTCTTGATTACATGTTTTCCCTTGGTGGCCAGAATGGGTCCTTCAAAAACTTTCTGAAATGGGAAGAGGAGCCTTTTCACAAGTGAGGGAAAAGTAGCAACCAAGGACCATTTAAGTTACATGTAATAATTTTTAGTAAATATTGCATAAATAAACAACATCATTTTAATAAAACACAAATATTTGTTAGTCTGTTTTAAAATTAACAAAGAAAGTAAACTCAATAAATAAATAAATAATGGAATAAGAAACTCTTTGGTCTTGTATTCAGATCAATTAAAGATGAGAGGAAAAGGTGTAGAGGGACAGAAGATGGACAGAAACAGCCACATTTAAGGAAGAGACAGAATGACTGAGAATGACAGAGATAGGAGTGGTGACACAGAGTAGAATGTATAAGAAGAGGTAGCGCAGCAAAACAGAAGGCAGGAATTATTTCTTGGACACAAAAAAGCATGGATGTAGATAAGAGACTAAAAATGGGACATAAAGAGAATCTGAGGGCTGGGGTGGTGTAGGGAAGGAGGAGGGAGGGAACATGTTATTATTTTTGGCCTGGAAGAATTCTGTCCTGGTACCAAAATCTGCACTGCACTGTGAATCTATGGCCAACATTATATGATGATTATTTTAAATTGTATTGACATATAATTCATATACAACAAAATGCACCTATTTTAAATACAGTTTTATTTCTTTGATATATGTATCACCTGTATGACCACCACCCTAATTAGGACATTGAACATTTCTGTCAACCCTCAAAAGAGCCTTCTTGACCTTTTGCAATGCCCTCCTGCACTTCCTATTCTAGGAAACTTCTGGTTTGATTTCTATCACAATAGATTAGTTTTGTCTGTTCTAGAAGTTGGTATAAATGGAATCATGTAAGTATATTCTCTCTCGTGTTTGGCTTCATCACTTGGAGTAACACTTTTATGATTTATTTGTGTTATTACATGTATTAGTAGTTTTTTAATCACTGAATAGTATTCTATTGTATAAAAATATATCACAATTTTTTTTAAATCCATTCATCTGTTGATAGATATTTAAGTTGTTTCCACTTTGGGGCTCTCATGAATAAAGCTGTTATGAACATTGTGTGTATAGCTATTGTATGGACATATGTTGTCAGTTCTCTTAAATTGATTTTGGAATTAATGGATTACATGGTAAATGTATGTTTAACTTTATAAGAAATTGAAAAACTGTTTTTATAAGTAGTTATACTACTTTATACTCCACCAGTAATGTATGAGAATTCTACTTGCTCCACATCCTTCAGAATTCTTAATATTGTCAACTTACGGTGGTATCTTGTTGTGGCTTTAATGTATACTTTTTTGTGTGTTGCTTATCTACTATTGTGTGGGATATTAGCTCAAATATTAGTGGTCCAAAATAATAACTTATTTTTTTATAGTTCTATGAATTAGGAATTTGGGAATAGCTTGACTAGGTATTTTTTGCTTAGAGTCTCTCATGAGATAGTCAGATATCAGCCAGTGATGCAGTCATCTTAAATCTTGACTGGGGCTGTAAGATCTACTTACATGGTTCCTTGTTCACAAAGCTGGCAAGCTGGTGCTGGCTATTGGTGGGAGGGCTCATTTCTTCTCCAGGTACTCCTGTCTGTAGTGCTGTTGGACCATCCTTGTAACCTGGTTGCCTGGCTTCCCTGAGAGTGAGCATCTATGAAGATCACATGATTTTCTTTTTTGGGGGTGAACATTCTGAATCACAGTGTTTGATTTTCAAATGTTGAATTAGCTTTACATTTTCAGGGTAAACTGCACATAATCACAATGTATTAACCTTTTTGTATATTGCTGAATTCACTCACTAATATCTCACTGATGACTTTTGCATCTGTGTTCATGAAGATTGTTAGTCTGTAGTTTTCTGGTCTTTGAGAGGCTTTAGGTCTGGGTAATGCCAGTCTCATAAACATGAGTTGGGAAGTCCTTCCTCTTCTTCTTTTTTTCCTGGAATAGAATTGTAATTTTTTTCTTTCTTGAATTTTTGTTTAGTAGAATTTGCCACTGAGGACATCTTGGCCTGGTATAGTCATTGTCAGAAAGGTTTAAATGACTGATTATATTAACTTAGTAAATATTTAATAATAATTGCAAGATTTTCAGATTATCTGTTTTTTTTGAATGAATTTATCAGTTTGTATCCTTTAGGAAATTGGTCCATTTCATCTAAATTGCTGAATTAATGCAAGTTAAATTGTACATAATATCCCCTTATTATTTTTTATGTCTATAGGGTCAGTAGTAATGTCCTCTCTTTCATACTTAATATGTAATTTACATCGTCTCTCTTTTCTTTGTGATCATTCTGGATAGAGGCTTACCAATTTTATTGGTTTTCTTTCAAAAAAACATTTCTTGTAATACTAATACTGATTTTTTTCTGTTATTTTCATTTCATTTTCATTGATTTCTACTCTTATTTTATTAGCTTTCCTTCATTTTGTTTGCTTTGGATTTAAATTGTTCTTCCTGTTTCTAGTGTCTTATGGTGAAAACTTAGATCATTGGTTTGAGACATTTCTTATTTTTCTAAAAAACATGTAATGCAAAAATTCTCTCTAATTACCGGCTTAGCAACATCATACAATTTTCATGATGCATAATGAAATTTACTTTACATTCAATTAAAATATTAAAAATTTTCCGTTTGGTGTTTCTTTGACCCATGGTTATATATGTGTCTTTTATTTCTGAATATTTGGGGATTTTCCAGGTATCTTTCTCTTATTGATTTCTAGTTTAGTTCTGATAATAGTCTGAGAACATACTTGGTTTGCTTTTTGTTATTTAAAATTTGTTAAAGGTTTGTTTTATGCCTCAGACTATGGTTTGTCTAACTGAACGTTCCATGTTCCACACTTCAGAAGAACATGTATTCTATTGTTAGGTTTGGTGGAGTGTTCAATTAATGTCAATTAGGTCAATTTGTTTAATAGAGTTGTTCAGGTCTTTTATGTCCTCACTTATTTTTTGTTTGTTTGCTATTTGCATTACCAATAGAGGACTCCTAAAGTCTCCAAGTTTTGTTTTGTCTATTTTTCCTTTCAGGTCTATCATTTTTTTACTTCACGTATTTTGAAGCTCCATTATCAGGTGCCTACACATAGGATTGAGTCTTTTCTGGACGATTTGACTCCTTCATTTATACATATTTGTATAATATGTCTTTTTATTCCTGGTGATACTTATATTTGGAAATTTATTTTTATTTATATTAATTTAGCCTCTCCATATTTCTTTTGGTTTGTGCTTATGTGATATATCTGTGCCAGCCTTTTACTTTTAATCTATATCTTTATATATACAGTGGTTTCTTATAGAAAACATATGGTTGGATATTGTGTTTTTGTTTGCTTGTTTGTTTGTTTTTGTTTTGTTTTTAAGTAGGCTCCATGCCCAACATGGGGCTTGAACTCTGACGCTGATTTCGAGAGTCATATGCTCTACCAACTGAGCCAGCCAGGTGTCCCTGATATTGTGTGATTTTTAAAAATTTAATCTGATAATTTTTATCACTTACTTGCTCTGTTAGACTACTTGTATTTAAGGTTATAATTGATATGGTTGAATATAGGTTTACTATTTTAGTTTTGCCTTTCTCTGTTTTTCTCTTTTTCCTTTCTTGACATCTTTTGGGGGATGTCAAGAAAGGAATTTTGAATATTTTTTGGTATTTGAATTATTTTTTAGTATTTGAATAGTTTTTAGTATTTCAGTTTTAATTTATCTATTGTGTTTTTGGCCATATCTCTTTGTATTATTACTTCAGTGGTTGCTCTAGAGATTATATATACACACACATACATATATGTTATACATATATATACATATATATGTTATGTATATATACTTATGTATGTTACATTTACATGTACATATATACACACCTATATATCATATATATGTATATATAAACTTTAAAAGTCCACTTCAAGTTGACATTTTATTTTTTTCAAAATTTTATTTGAATTTTAGTTAACATATAGTGTAATATTGATTTCAGGAGTAGAATTTAGTGATTCGTCACTTACATGTAACCCTCAGTACTTATCCCACATGCCCTCCTTAATATCCATCACCCATTTAGCCCATCCTCCACCCACATCCCTCCATCAACTCTTAGTGTGTTCTCCATGGTTTAGAGTCTCTTATGCTTTGCTTCCCTTTATCGTTTTTTTCCCCTTTCGCATATGTTCATCTGTTTTGTTCCTTAAATTCCACACATGAGTGAAATCAAATGGTATTTATCTTTCTCTGATTGATTTATTTTGCTTAGCATAATGCACTGTAGCTCCATGAATGTCATTGCAAATGGCAGGATTTAATTCTTTTCAATAGTTGATATTCTATTGTGTGTATGTACGCATCTTTTTTATCCATTCATCAGTTGATGGACACTTGGGCTCTTTCCATCTTTTGGCTATTGTTGATAATGCTGCTGTGAACTTTAGGCTACATGTACCTCTTCCAATCTGTATCCTTTGGGTAAATACCTAGTACTGCAATTGCTGGATCATAGGGCAATTCTATTTTTAACTTTTTGAGGGACCTCTAAACTGTTCAGTTGAAATTTTAGCACTTCATATAAAATATATTGCAACTATGTGGATCGCTTTACCCCTCCCTCCCTTTGTTATAGTTGTCATATGCGTTTTATGTACATAATTAAAAACTCTGATAGATTATATATGTATATAATATGTATATGTATATAAACATATGTGTATGTATATGTATGCATTATACGTACATGTAGAAGTACATATATGTATATAAATATATATGTATTTTATATGTGTACACATACACAAATATATATTAAACCTATATATATAGCTTTTAGCAGTTATACATATCTTAAGGAGAAAAGTAGTCCTTTATATTTACCCAGATACATACCAGTTTTCTTGCCCTTTCTGAATTTTAATTTCCCTATTTTATTTTTCTCCTTCAACCAAAAAAACTTCCTTTTTCATTTCTTTTAGAGTGGTTCTGCTGGAACAAATTCGCTTAGTTTTCCTTTATCTCAGAATGTCCTTATTTCACCTTTGTTTCTGAATTGTGTGTTGACAAGTCTTTTCTTTTTATACTTTAAGAATGCTGTTCCTCTGTCCTTCATAGGTTCTGATAAGCATTCTGCCATTAAATTGTTCTTCCCTATCTGTAGCTGTTTTTAAGATTTTTTCTTTGTCTTTAGTTTTCAGAAGTTTGATTGTTTGATTATGATGAATCTATGGTTTTATTTGATTTTATCCTGTTTACAGTTTGTTGAGATGTTTATTCTGTAAGTTTATGTCTTTTATGAAATCTGATGAGTTTTCAGCCACTATTTCCTCATTTTTTTCTGCACCAATACCTTTCTCCCCTCCTCTGGGATGCTAACTATACAAGTTTTCGATCTTCTGATATTGTGTCACATTCTTTCAAGACTCTTTTTTTTTTTTCAACATTTTTCTCCCTATTTTGCAGATTGGACAGTTTCTGAGATCTATCTTCAAGTTTATTGACTCTTTCCCCTGCTTCATTTTGCTAAAGTTTTAATATTAGATATTATATTTTTCAGTTTAAATGTTCTATTTTTAAAAATAATTTCCATTTTCCTACTTAGAGCTACCTTTCCATCCATTTCCAGAATGTTTTCTTTTCCCTCATGGAACACAGTTATAACAGTTAGCTTCTTTGATAATTTCAACATCTGGACCATCTTGTTATTGACATTTGTTGATTATCTTTACCTTTAAGAATTGGTCATTTGTTTTGTTTGTTTTGCTTTGTATATTGAGTAATTTTACATCATATCCTGGAAATATTACACATCATGTTGTTTGGTCTGAAACCTGGATATGGTTGAAACCTTTTTTCTTTTCTTAAAGCCTTTATTATGCTGCTTTGTGTGTGTCCAAACATGTACTGCTCAGAGGTCAGCTGGGAAGCTGGGATACTTGGCCAGTTTCTTCATAGAATTAACATATTTCTGTCTCTCCTCTAGGGCTCTCCTTAAATTCAGTTTTATCTATCTGTACTACTTCTGAACAGTTTGTGTAACTGGGGCCTCCCTTGGGCAAAATAGAGAGATAATAAAGAGAAACAAATCAGGGATTCTGTCCATACTGTGGCCTAAAGTGCCCCCTTTTCCCATTCCTCTGGCCTGAAAGATGTAGTTTCTAACAGGGTCTCTATTAGAATTTTGGCTGCTGACATCACAAGCCATGCTGTCTGTGATGAGAGCTCAATATCATGAGATGACGGGTTGGGGGGGGCGGGTGGAAGAAACAACAAAGAAGTAGAAATTTCCCTCCATACTCTCTGGATCACAAGGTCTCCTTTTCCCCACCGTTTGGCTGCAAGGAATGATTTCTGTGGGTATTTTACCTGTCCATGGTACCATGACCACAGCTTTATTGGGTGCCCGGATTTGGTTCACAAGTACAAGAGAAAAGAGGAAAAAGGAGGAAACACACCTCCTTATGGGTTGCTTTCCTAAGGTTTGACTCTCTTCCCCAGTATTCCTGGTTATATTTATTTTTTTGGAGTCCCTTAGTATGGTTTTAAAAATTTGTTTGCATTTTATTTATTTATTTATTTAGTTTTTTTGAGTTTGTCTTTTGTTTATTTTGTATTTTGAACAGAGTTTTTGGTTGTGAGCAGGAGGATAGATGGGATTCAGTGGGCTTACTCCATCTCGCTGCACGGCACTGGAAGTCCCTTGTTCCTTTTTGGAATGAGAGTTTCCATAAACGATATTTTTCTTTCATTCCCTCCTTCCCATCTCAGGGTGTGGTAAATGCTGCCAGGCAGGAAATCAGGAAAATGCTAGGGTCCACCACATTTCTTTTCCCTATTTTCTGTGCTACTGATTATCCCATGAAAACAGTTTTTCATATATTTTGTACAGTTTTATAGCTGTTTATTACAAAAGAGCTTAGTCCAGTGCTTGTTACTTTATCATGGCTGGGAGTCTAGAAAATGAATTTTGAGATCACAGCCATGTTGGCTTATCTCTAGATACACCATCCATATCTGTGTGAGAGGTGTTCACCAAACAGAAATTAGACAGTCCTCTGCATGGGTATCTATAAATTTGGACTTTTGGCTGAAGAAATGCTTACTTGTTGGTTTCCTTTTTTTTATTCCCCACTGAGCAGTTACCAAGTTTAATGGAATTCAGTCTCTTTCTCCCAGGGGTTCACAAACAAGTTGGGGAGAACAGGCAGACAAGGCATACTAATAAATAACCCCAGTGAAAGGCAGCACTTGATGCTGAAGAAAGGGTGCAGATGGTTATAGTGGTTCAGTGGAGGCTTGGAGAGGTCAATTCCTGTTGAGGCTATTAGAGATAGTTTCATTCTGTACCTCCAGATCTCAAAAACCATTCCCTTAAAGGCTGATGAATTCCACTTGGTCAGTGCACAGTGGGAGGGGTGATGTTCCTTTAAGACAGGAAATTATAGCTCTGGAATTTTAGAAAGAATAAGCTTATTGCCTTTTGGCAGGGGGTCAGGTCAAAGGATATCTACTGAAAATGATGGTTTTCTTTTGGGACTGTGATAGAAATGAGTTAGAAAAAACTTCCAGGAGATGATTTAAGAAACTCTTGGAGAGAGTATAGAATTAGAGAAAAGAGAAAGGCAAAGGACCTTATAAATTAGGGTTCACTAAATAATAGCATAGAATAATAGCCAGAGGAGGGACAGTTGTTGGTGAGAGAGAGACAGAGATAGACAAACAGACACTGTGTGTGTGTGTGTGTGTGTGTGTGTGTAACAAAGCAGGACTAGGCAGAGCAGAGAAATCTAAGGAATCCTGGGGGTTGAGAGTCTTGGTGTTGAGTCAGATACTCAGAGGTAGGGCTTGCTTACTGAATCAGGAATTTATATTTAATGCTGGAGAAATAAAAAAGTATTAGTCTTTTAGTAGAGGAATGCATGTTGACTGCAGATTCTTAAGGAAATGGTGTTCGATTGTGGGTCTCAGTCCTGGACTGTTAGATTAGAGCCTTGAGAAGTGGTTACACTGGATCAGGAGTTGAGGGACTCAGAACTGGGCCAAGGAGATGTCTACATATAAGGGGAAAAAAATGAAATGAGTCAGACACCCAGGGTTTTGTCCTGGGACCATGCAGACTTGGTGGCATTACTGATAAAGAAGACAGGTGGGAAGAGCATCTGGTTTGGGAGGAGAGTGCCTGACATGATGACAGTTTCGTGGGCCTCTATCTGAAGATCAGGTTGTCTCCCGTATGCACATGAAGATAGGGAACAGAAGCAGGAGTGGGGAAGAGAGGTCCAGGTGGAAGATATTGATGTGGGAGATGTTTACATGGAGCTTTTGGCTTATTTTTTTGTGAACAGATGCATTTTTCCTGAGAAAGAAGAAAGAGGGAGGAAGGTCACACCTTGGATTTGGGAAAACTCATAATTGACAATGGAATAGAGTCAATGACGTCACCAGAAAGAGTATACAAGAAGGAAGAGAGGCCAGTGGATTGTGGTGTCATGGAAGTTAAGGGAGATAGATATTTCGAAGATGGAATGGAAAAGGCCTTGTGTTTGGCCCAGAGCCTTTTGGAAAGCAGGCATAGGAGGAAGGAAGTTTAGGGGGAGTGCTGAAGAAATTGAAGTAAAGTGTGCTTAAGTAGTTGTTCAGTCTGTGAAAGGATGAAGAGAAGACAAAGAGAGTGAAATGTCAATGGTCTTAGAAGGTTTAGCAGAATGAAGAAAAGATGTATTAAGGATGAATTTTCTTAATAAAGTCAGAAGAGAAAACACTGAAGAGAAAGGTGGTTTCAGGTATCGGCAAGAGAGGGGATAATTGCATAGCAAGACCACTCAGTCCAGGCAGTGTGGACCTCTTATAGTAGCCTTAGATGCAGGCCATCTAGGCCCTGTCTGCTTCTTAAAATAGAGTTTTTGCCACCTTATCCTCTTAAATATTTATGAGAGATGGGGATCACTATATTATGAGGTTGCCCTGGAATTACTGGACAGAACTGTTGGGAAAATATTTAATACTGGCTGAATTCTGCTCCTCTGTAACTTAATACTAGTAACAACTACCATTGAACAGTTTTACACAGATTACTCTATTTAATCCTCACTGTAACATGGTAAGGCTGACTTTATTATTACTCCCATTTTCCAGATAAATTAGGGCTCATAGAGGTGAAGTAACTGGCCATGATCACCTAGCTAGTTAGAGAAGAATCTAGCATTTGAGTCTCAGCTTGTTTAACTGTACATAATATTATCTCTGTGTCTTCTTGCTCCTGCTTGTGGTTATCATTCTGCTATTCTCCAACATGAGGGCCCTTTAAATATTTGAAGTCAGTTATCCCATATATACTACATAATAGTCTTTGTCTCCCCCTCCTTTTCTTTTTCCTCATCTTTCTTGCTTCTTTTTTTTTTTTTCCTTTTAATTGTTAATTCAACAGATAATTACTGAGTAGCTTCAGCATGTCAGTCACTGTGCTAGGTGCTGCACTGACAGCAGTGAACAAAACAGACCAGTGCTTTGCCCTCACGGGGTTTACGGACTGGTGAGGGAGGCATATTAAATGTGCAAATTAACTCTTAACTATATCATAAGAAACAATGAGGAATGCTGTGAAGGAAAGGAGCATCTCTAGCCGCCCTTGGCACTCTGGGTTTCAGAGTGCTCACTCTACTCACATCTTTCCTACAGATACCTTTCCTTTTAAGAGGTGGACATCAAAGAGGCCAAGTTTCCACCACTGTGACTATCTTGGAGCACAGTGAGGACAGCTCTTAACTGAGAACGCTTGTGTTATTGTGGCTCTGAGGTAGGAATGGGCAGAACCACAGGCAGGAGTGACTAGAGAGAAAGAAAACAACTCCCTTCTGTGAGACAAGAAGACATATGTGCAGAGGCCCGTGCAGAGGCCCATGCAGAGACGAAGGATGGAGAGCCTAGGAGTAGGGCCAGATGGTCTCACTCCGTCCTGTGAAGTGTGGCCAGAGGTTGTGCTAAATAGATTAGGAAGCCATGCATTACCTTCCAGTCCATAAATCCTGCTTTTCCTTTCATGCTCCAGCCCCTCTGTACCGACATCTTCCCTTTTTCCTCTTCTCTCCTCTCCCCCTCCCTCCCTTATTTCTCCCTTTCATTTCTTCTTTCTTTTTTTCCTCCCTCCCCGCCGCCCTTCCTTCCTTCCTTCCTTCCTTCCTTCCTTCCTTCTTGCCTGCCTGCCTGCCTTCTTTCCTTCCTTCCCGTTAGTGTCGCTACCATAATTTGGAAGAATCTAGTTGGAGAAAAATGTCAAGAAGTACAAATGCAGATTTGATACATCTGACCTTTCTTCTCTTCAAAACAATAAATGTCAAATAGTTTAAAATGACAGCCAGTATGGCTAGAGATTATTTATGTGCTTAAATATTTAGAGAAGAAATGTAGTTCAGACTTATGTGTAATTTATGTGAAGATTCTAACCTATGAGAATCCTAAGTACTTTTAAGGAACCAGCATAAGCAGTGATGTTTACATTTCAGAAAACAGAAAATGTGAAAAATAGGAATAGAATCAAATGGTAAATGATCCCTGATAGGTAATGAGAACATTTGATAACATTGAGAAAATATCTTGCAACACAAAATTGTGTTTCGGTTTTTCATATGGTGTGGTGGCATTTCAGAGAAAGACCCACAGTCCATATGTCCTTTCCTTTCATGAAATACAAAATACCTTATATGTGCAGGTTTACTTGTATGACTTACCCTATTTTACTGAAGACATTTATTGTTAAAACAGAAGGAGGGAGAATTATCTTGCTCCAGCTGTGTAAATCCTGATAGAAGTATAATCCTCCAACCTAGAGTATAATTCTGTATTCAGTCTTATACTCAATTATCATCAGAAGCAGCAGCATCCTTTTCAGAGTGGAGGCTCTGAAAGGTTTGTTGTTTTTGTTTTTTGTTTTGTTTTCTTGTCTTTTTTTTTTTTAAAGAACTGTGAGCATTAGTTAACTCATTTACTTCTGAAAGGAGACAATATTGCGTATTAAGAAAATAGAATGTGGATTTTGTTCTGGGTTTGGTGCTCAGCTCCAGAACTTACTACATGGGTTAAAAATTCTTAAGGTAGTAAGACAATAACTTAATTTTCCTGCTCCTGGCATCTTCATCTATAAGACAGAGAATATTATAGCACTTGCTTTATAGAGTTCTTAGGAGGAGTAAATGAGATAATTAAAAAAAAAAGAGTTTAGTATAGGACCTGGCACATGGTAAGAGCACTGAAAATATCCATTATCTCTGATTTTATTATTATTGTTGTTTTATTGTTTTATTAATAAAGGGGCTTCCCCTGATTATTTCTTGTGGCTTCCTTTCCATTATCACCTTTGCTGAAATCTAACTATGCTCAAAATTAGAGTTTATCTTGTAGAAAATACAATTAAATAAATGAAGGGCCCAAAAGAATTCTTTAAATATTAGGGACTGAAGCAGCTTATTTACTCAGAGCAAAAGTCATCAGAAAGTCAGCACCATCCTATTGTGTATTGCCTAAGAATTCCATACGGAAACAGCAAATCTCTTATTTATTTATTTTTTAATGTCAAAGAATTTTAATTAAGTCATGAAGATGATTTCTAAACCCTTAAGATATTCATTACAAGACCTTTTACTTTCATAGCAGGAAAAGCCTCATATCAGTAATTAACTATGAAGTTTGAAAAACTAAACTGTTAGTTGAGGTATGGAAGGAGGGAAGAGACTTCTGGACAAGGAATTGTGGGATTAGGTTTTCATTTTAGGATATGCCGAGTTTCTCTGCTTGAACTTGGGCAACTCACCTAAGCTTTCTGAGTCTTAGTTTCTGTTATGTGAAACAAGTGAGTTCTAATCTCTGCTCTCCTTTTCATATTAAAATTCTGTGATTCTAACCTAATTCCTGGGGGCTGGTGCTGAGGCATTACTGGGAAGATACTATTTCTATAAACAGTTCGAGGGTCAGTTAGAATTTCATAGAGCAATAATAAGAAATGATAACCTTCTCTGATTCTTATACCTTTGGAAACCAGCAGATTATGATAAGAGCTGTTTACCTTTAACTAATATGCCTTAGAGACTATGATAAGATTAAAAAATTTATTTTCTTTCTACCCAAAAGGAAAATCCAAGCAAGTTACTTTGTTTCTTTGCTAGATAAATAGTGAACTCATCCAAGATACACTGTTCTGGTTTTCTGTTCTAATCATTACAGCTAGTCAGGGACCAATTGTATGGACAGAGAGAGCAGACAGATAAACTGTTATCTACCTACTTACCTACATACATGAAAACCTTACTTCTTTCCTTATTTGGGTAGGGTTTAGGTTAGGGGCAGGATCTTAGACATGGGAGTATTTGACTCAGTTATCTCAGGATGAGAGACCTGGAGTATTCAGTAAATACCTGCTGAATCAATGAAGAATGAATGAAGGACAAAAATATGGTATATTAAAATGGCTACTGGACAAGCCCTTTCCATCTTTAATAACCCCATGCTGCAGTGTGTATCTTACAAGTGTACTTGCTCACCTTTTAATGACTCATTGACTCTTTTCTTAACTTTAATTCTCCATTCAACAAATAATCATAGATACCTCTTGTGTGTTCAGAACTTTGTAAAATTATAAAGATGATAATTAAAAAATATGATTTCTGACTTTAAAGAATTGATAGTCAAATAAGGAAGACCGGAAATTTGGGATTTGGAGTCAAAAGTTGGGGATTTGAGGGATGCCTGGGTGGCTCGGTTGGTTGGGTGTTTGGCTCTTGGTTTCAGCTCAGGTCATCATCCTCACAGTTGTGAGTTCAAGCCTTGTGTTGGGCCCTGTGCTGTCAGTGCAGAGCCTGTGGGATTCTCTCTCTCTGTCCTTCCTCTGCTCTCTCTCTCAAAATAAATAAACTTTAAAAAATGGAGGTTCCTCAAAAAATTAACAATAGAACTCCCCTATGACCCAGAAATAGCACTGCTAGGCATTTACCCAAGGGATAAAGCAGTGCTGATACATAGGAGCACATGTACCCCGATGTTCATAGCAGCACTCTCAACAATAGCCAAAACTTGGGAAGAGCCTAAGTGTCCATCAATGGACGAATGGGTCAAGAAGATGTGGTTTATCTATACCATGGAATACTACATGGCAATGAGAAACAATGAAATCTGGCCATGTGTAGCAACATGGATGGACCTTGAGGGTGTTATGCTGAGTGAAATAAGTCAGGCAGAGAAGGACAAATATCATATGTTTGCACGTATAGGAAGATTAGGAGGAACTTAACGGAGGACCATGGGGGAGAAGAAGGAGGGAAATAGTGGGGGAGAGGGAGAGAGGCAAACCATGAGAGACTCTTGAATGCTGAGAACAAACTGAGGGCTGATGGGTGTGGGGGGGAGGGGGGTGATGGACATGGAGGAGGCCACTTGTGGGGATGAGCACTGGGTGTTATATGGAAACCAACTTGACAATAAACTATTTGTAAAAAAAAAAATAAAAGAAACAACACTTTAAAAAAATGATTATTTTATTTAAGCAAAAAAAAAAAAAATTAGGGATTCAGTACTTGACACCAGTATCACTTAGCTTCAGGATCTTCATTTTTAAATGGTTTGGAGTTCTACTGACATGCTGGGGATGATTCCAACCTCACAGGATTGAGAGGATCAAATAAGATTATACATGCAGAATAGTACTCTCTAAAATTGGAAACACTGTAAGCTTCACACCAGCTATTAGAAATAAAACAAGAGGGTGTGGAGCTTAAAGTCTAAGTGTATTGTGGCAAGGAACAGTGAGTTATGGTGATGAGTACAGACTTCCTGATGGAGCTGAGCCTTGATGGGTCCTGCCTGGAGGATGAGTAGAGATTGGACAATCAGGATGAAAGGAGAGTATTCCAGACAGGGAACATGGAGCATGGAGTGAGGGGTGCCAAGCTCAGTTTGAGTAAATCAACTATTATATTCTGGAGTTTCTAATATGAACTTCATGCTCTGCTGAGACTTCTCTGGAGAAGAGATTTTGTGTTGGGATGTATAGCTGAATGGGCGTGATGGGCTCTGGAAATGATAGGAGGGCCTTGGAGAGTATGCAAGACTATTTAGTCTTCTCATAGGAAAAAACAGGCAGCTGTCATTAGGTCTGATCAGAATAGAATTTTAGGACAATGAAACTGATAGTGGTATGCAGTTCAGATTAGAAAGTAGGGACTAGAGTTGGTGATCTAGGGTGCTGTGGGGGGGAATGTTTGGAAAGTGGGATGGCAGAGAGAGGGATGACTCCAGAAAAACTTCACAGACTCTATTGTCAGAAGCAGAAGAGGGAGGAATCCAAGTTATTCTAGAACTTTCTGGCAGTAAGATTAGAGTATCTTTGATAGAAAAGAATTGGGAAAGAAAAGGTTTGAGGAAGGAGAGTTGAGTTCCATTTGCACATGGGAGAACTGAGATAATGGCTGACTCCAGGCAGCAACATCCTGTAGGCATTTGGAAATGTGGGACTAGAACTCCGGTAAAAAGTCAGGGCCAGGCATGGGGATTTGGGAATCATCAGCACAGAGACTTCTCATAAATTATGCACTTTGCTTAGAACTTAATTTCATGTTTTTCAGAAGATAAGAGAAATGAAAAGCTTGCTGAATTATGGATTATGCAACTATATTAAAAGTAATTCTCCCTTCCCCCTCCCGTCTGCCTCCCTGGTGATTTCGGTGTTCTGTTCTTCCCTCTGATCCACTCCCCCTTCCCCTACTACTTTATAAACTGAGGGACACGATAACCTCTATTTCTGTCAGATCAGAAGATTGTCAGCAAAGAAATTAAGGTGATCGGGAATGTTCACTAGAAGATATAGTGATCTTCTTGGCACCCTCTTCAATCCTTCAGAGATCAGAGGGATAGGAGGTTTCTCTAGAGGAAAGCAACCATTTATATTTATGGGAGGAAATGTTTAACGAGCTAAATTCTCAGCTCCCTGGACAGCTCTGTTGTTTGATTTGCAGCTTTTCTTAAGTAAAGCACTGATTCTCAACAAGAGACGAGCTGCTTGGCAGATAATGTGATCAGATGAAGTAGGGCTTTCAGAGCTAGTGGATGGGCTTGAAGCCGGGACTCCTTTCCTGGCACCAACCTTTCATTTGTGGTTTGAACAGAGTTAGCACAAAAAGCAGATGCAGCTCTCAGAAGGCAATTTTCTTTAGTCTAATCCTCTTCTTCCTCCCCTTCAAAGGGAAAATTTTCCTAGCAATTTACTTAGATGTTCTCAAGCGTTACCTGGCACAGGCTATCAGACTTGACTTTAGATGAGGTAATGATGGAGATGGAGCAGTTGGAGAAATAAGACTCAGGTGCTAACATTTATTGAACATTTATTATATGCCAGGCACTTTATGGAGACTTTATCTCATTTAACCTTTATAGCCACAAAAGAGTAGTATTTTAATCTGTTTCACAAATGAGACTTTTAGGGTTTGTGTGACCTTCCCAGATCATAAGACAAGTGAGTGGCTCAACTGGGATTTGGTTCCCCTAACTGGGATTAAGTTTCTAAGCCTGAAGACTTCCTCCTCCTTTCAAGCTTGTGCTTCCTCCCCATCCCTATTTTAAGGAAAAATTTTTCTTAAAAAAGACACTTGATTATAATTTTCCAGAAGCCTATGGAGCTTATACCCATGCACTCCTCAGCTGTGTCATTCATGTTCCTCATCCCTCTTTCCTTCCCACCCTCTCTTCTAGTTTTTTCACCAACTTTCATTCATCATGGGATGCCCCCTTCTCTTCTCACATTTTTCTCTTGGGGTGTGCAAGTTAAGGGGTGAGGCAGAGTGGGGAGACAGTACAGCATCAAGTCTTTGATTTTTCAGGATGTCCTTGCACTACCATTGACCTGTGGAGCCTGGTCAAGGGCAGGTGGATACTACAGTTTGGCTCCATTATCTGATTTTCTTTTTTTTTTTTTTTTAATGTTTATTTCTTTATTTTGAGAGAGAGAGAGACAGAGAGGGGAACAGGGAGAGAGGACGAAAGAAAGGGTCCCAAGTGGGCTCCCTACTGACAGTGCAGAATCTGACTAAGGGCTCAGTTTCATGAACTGTGAGATCATGACCTGAGCCAAAATAAAAAATTGGACACAAATTACTGAACCACCCATGCACCCCAACTTCTGATTTTCATTTTGACTGTGGACCGACATTAAGAGAAGTACCTATCATATACAAGGCACCACAGTGAGTGCTAGAAAAATTTAATTTGAAGTGACTAAATTGGAATTTCCTTAATATAAAGAAAAAAATGTGCTTAGTTTTACACATTTAAGAGCAACGTTGTGAAGATGATGCAGATGACTGCACATGAGATAGTCACCACAGCACTTGGCACATGGTAAGTCCATGATAGATATTATTTGTACTGTGATTATGTTTATTCTCATCAAGGTCAGCTACAATGCTTCTGGCTACAAGTAATAAAGGCCCAACTAAAAGCAGCTAAACAATCTTACATAATAAGAGGTCAAGAGTTGGTGTGGCTCCAGGGTTGATTAATTCATGGCGCATGACAAAGTCAAAAACCCAGGCCCTTCCTGTCTTTCCACTCTGCCTTCTTCAAGGTTGGTAGCTGCAGAAGCTTCTTCACACACAGCCAGAAATGGCAAATATTTGTGTTTTGTTCCTTTATGAGAAGAAGGAAAACTTTTCCAAAGGCCCCTAGTGGATTCCTCCTGTGTCCGTTTTGCTAGGGCAGCCTCACATGGCCCTGACTAACCCGAGAGATTATCTAGAAGAAATAATACTGTTCACTTGGTCTCAAGCCTGAACAATCATCAGAACTAGTGGCAGGGCTTGTTAAAACAGATTCTATGGGGCCCCATCCCCAGAGATTCTGACTCAGCAGGTCTAGGGTAGGGCCTGAGAATTTGCATGTCTAACATAACACATCCTGTGTTGATGTGGAGACCACACTCTGAGAACTCGTGGCTTAACCTATTCTGCAGTCAACTCCCAGGTCTGCGGCAGTGCCCTTGATGTACACTGATACCCCAAACCAGACCAAAGTTGAGCTTCTGTTAGCAGGAAGGGAGAAGAATTCTGGCTAAATGACCACATCATCATTTTTAATTTGGGGAGTTATATATAGAAAGAGCAGACTGTTTCATATATGACTCCCGATTCCCTGTGGGTCATATCCTGTAGGGGACCTTTCCCTCATGTGGGACAATTCAGAATATCTGGATTGCAAATCCACTCAGTTGAAGACTGGAGAAGCTTCACTATTGTTCTGGTACATAGGCCTTTGGATATCAAACATTTAGATTAACAGGCCACTGGAGATGGTGGTGGATGATGATGGATGGTGGTGGATGGTGATGGATGGTGGTGGACAGTGGTAGACGGTGGTGGACAGTGATGGATAGTGGTGGACGGTGGTGGACGGTGGTGGATGGTGGTGGATGGTGATGGATGGTGGTGGACAGTGGTAGACGGTGGTGGACAGTGATGGATAGTGGTGGACGGTGGTGGACGGTGATGGACAGTGGTGGACGGTGGTGGACAGTGGTAGATGGTGGTGGACAGTGATGGATAGTGGTGGACGGTGATGGACGGTGGTGGACGGTGATGGACGGTGGTAGACGGTGGTGGACAGTGATGGATAGTGGTGGATGGTGGTGGACGGTGGTGGACAGTGATGGATAGTAGTGGACGGTGGTGGACGGTGATGGATGGTGGTGGACAGTGATGGACAGTGGTGGACAGTGATGGATAGTGGTGGACAGTGGTGGACGGTGGTGGATGGTGATGGATAGTGGTGGACGGTGGTGGACAGTGGTAGACGGTGGTGGACAGTGATGGATAGTGGTGGACGGTGGTGGACGGTGATGGACGGTGGTAGACGGTGGTGGACAGTGATGGATAGTGGTGGACGGTGGTGGACGGTGATGGACGGTGGTGGACGGTGGTGGATGGTGGTGGACGGTGGTGGACAGTGGTGGGCGGTAGTGGATGGTGGTGGACCGTGATGGATGGTGGTGGCAGCATCTTCTTCCCCCTCTCCCTCCTCCTCCTCTTTTTCCTCTTCTTCCCTACAAACTTCAGTGTCAGATGAAACTTCTACTTTTCAGAAGACTAAATTCTTCCCTGTCCTGCAATGAGCACACTCAGAGCTTCCTACTTTGCGGACATGCAGCTCCTGTGGCAGCAAAGGACTTGAGGGCCTTTCAGCTGGAGACGGGGCAGCACAGAATCAGCCATGAGGGAGCTCGATGCTGCAGTTATTTCTAATGAACGTTCATTATTGATGCTAATTGAACTTGAAGTTAATGAAAAAGGATTATTTTACAGGGCTTAAGTTGAGGCCAAAATTGTTATTACAGGTTAATTATTCTCCTTAAAAGGCACCATTATAGCCATGATTGTTTTTTATCAGCTTTTTCTCTGGTGCTGAAAGAGATTTCTTCGAAGGCAGATTCCTGATATAATTAGTCACCTCATCTAATTCTTAATCACCAATCATTTCTCTCCAGATAAAGGTTAATCAAAGGTAGATGAGTTGGATATTCTGCCTTAATTGCATTTGATCAGTTTCAAAGAAACCTTTTTTTCTTCCAGTTTTGGTTAGTAATGTGGCCTTTCCATGTGCTTTTCTTCTAATTTTTAAAAATATTTATTTGAGAGAGAGAGAAAGAGAGAGAAAACGAGTGGGGTAAGTGCAGAGAGAGAGGGAGAGAATCGAAGCAGGCTCTGTGTTGTTAGTGCAGAGCCCAATACAGGGCTCAATCTCATGAACCATGAGATCATGACCTGAGCTGAAATCAACAATTGGACACTTAACTGACTGAGCCACCCAGGCAACCTTACTTATACTTTTAAACTTAGAATCTGGAAGAGGGGTCAAAATGGTTCACTGAAAAAAACACACTTGCTCTGCTACCCGTGACAGCCAGAGGTGGGTGTGCCAGGGCTGGGGCGGGAGAGGTCCTCTGTGGCAGTGTTGCTGGGAGTCAGTGGTCTGGGACTGGGTCTCTGCTGCCTTTTCCCTTCACTCTCCTCCCTTCTTCTTTTCTTTCTTTTTATGTTGGGGGTGGGTGGGTAAGGTGCCCCCATACAGATTGTGTCCATAGCAACACCTGATTTACTTGCACAGCTCTGTGCTTTTGTCAAGTGCTTCCCTCTTCCAGGGTGCCCTTTCTGTTCCTTCTATCCTGGGAAATGCTTTTCATACCTCATGTCTCCACTCAAATATTAACTCCTCCAAGGTACATAGTCTCCATAGCCCCCTCCCTGCTTCTGCAAATGATCCACTTCTTCCTTTGTGTTCCCCACGAGCTTGTGACTGCATGCATTTTCTTGCCACTTCTGTGGCTATTTCTGAGTCTTCTTGCACCCCCATTCCCTCTCCAACTCTCCCATTGCAGAGAACGGTTGTGAACCCTGTGGGGACATTCAGTACATGTTCCATATGTCAGGTTGAAGAGACCTGTGCCTGAATCTTTTGACACCAAACTCAGTGCCTGGCAAATGTGTAGAAGGCCAGGGAAAGAGAGAGACCTATGACATGAGCTGGCCTCCGTTCTTTGCCCCTGACCATTGAACATGCTAGAGAGCCATGAACTCACTCCTGTGGTGCTCTTTTCAAATGCCCATCAGCCCAAAAGATAATCTGGCTAGCAATTGACCAGATTGAAGCCTCCAATTGACAGTTGAATTTTGATGGTAAGGGAGCTCCTGAATGAAGCCACTGGAAAGACTGTTAAAATGCAAGTATTATCTAGAACGAATCAAATCAGAAACTATGGTTAATCATGCAACACTCATTCATGAAGACCGTGAATTCTTTTCCACATTATTTAAGTGGTTACTCCTGTAGGTTTCTGAAGGAGGGGTAGAGGCTCAGGATTGTGGCCAGGCTGACAGCCACAAGCATGGGGACTCTCAGAGATGCAGCTCCTGTGTCCAGTCTCAGAGCATTTGGCTCTCTGCCAAGACTTTCAGTTGTATAACTTTCAACTCACAGCCCATCCCCTTTTAGTGAAAAGCTGTGTCTTTTAACCCTTGTTCATTTGCAGTGTCTTTCAGAATGAAGAAGGTTTTCTAGTGGAATTTCGATTCACTTCAGTGTGGCCCTGACTTCCCAGGTTGTCACCCATTCACAGTGCAAAATGGCGAGGAGGAGTAACAACTTTCAGGGCTAATTATGGTTTAAATCATCCTGGAGAATTAGGAACAAGCGGCAGCCCTCTTGTGTGCCGCTGTAACTTGTCAACCCCAAATCCTGCCTTATTTCCAGGCGTAAAAGCCACATTAAGTTTTAAGACCTGATTCAAAAATGCATTATGGATAATGAAGACACCTTGATATGAATTCTTCAGAAAGGAGCCTAGGCGTTTGACTTGACATATTGAGGTTTTACCCCTGATAAAATCATTAGGGTTTTTATGGTTTCCATTCATTGTTAAGCAAATACTACATTTTTCTACAGGAAATTTTGACCCAAAAAGTGCATTCTAAGAGGACTTGTTTAAGTGGTTTGTGTGTGTGTGCGTGTGCGTGCGTGTGTGTGTGTGTGTGTAAAACATCACAGTTCTCAGGCATCTTCCATTGTCTTCCTCCTAATGGAAAAAGCAAAATACTTGAGAATTTGAAGGGAATCCAGATTCAAAGAATATAATATGACATGAAAAAAAGTGGTTGAGAGCAAGAATGAAATATTGGGTAACATGGTATCACCCTGATGTTTTAAATTTTCATTTTTCTACTGTAGAAGAAAATATCCCAGCTAGAAATCATGTTATTTGGGTTCTCATTGCTCTCCCCCTGATTAGCTAAGTGATCTTAGATAAGTTATTGTGATTTTTTTTTGTTTTATTTTGTTTATTGGGGGTTTTTTTTTTTTTTNTTTTAAGACCTGATTCAAAAATGCATTATGGATAATGAAGACACCTTGATATGAATTCTTCAGAAAGGAGCCTAGGCGTTTGACTTGACATATTGAGGTTTTACCCCTGATAAAATCATTAGGGTTTTTATGGTTTCCATTCATTGTTAAGCAAATACTACATTTTTCTACAGGAAATTTTGACCCAAAAAGTGCATTCTAAGAGGACTTGTTTAAGTGGTTTGTGTGTGTGTGTGTGTGCGTGTGTGTGTGTGTGTGTGTGTAAAACATCACAGTTCTCAGGCATCTTCCATTGTCTTCCTCCTAATGGAAAAAGCAAAATACTTGAGAATTTGAAGGGAATCCAGATTCAAAGAATATAATATGACATGAAAAAAAGTGGTTGAGAGCAAGAATGAAATATTGGGTAACATGGTATCACCCTGATGTTTTAAATTTTCATTTTTCTACTGTAGAAGAAAATATCCCAGCTAGAAATCATGTTATTTGGGTTCTCATTGCTCTCCCCCTGATTAGCTAAGTGATCTTAGATAAGTTATTGTGATTTTTTTTTGTTTTATTTTGTTTATTGGGGGTTTTTTTTTTTTTTGAGAGATAGAGCAAATGATTATGCATGTGCATGTAAGTGAGGGAAGGGTGGAAAGAAAGGGGGAGAGACAGAGAGAGAGAGAGAGAGAGAATGAGAATCTCACAGGCTCCATGCTCAGCACAGAGTCCACCTTAAGGCTCCATGCCACGACCTTGGGATCATGACCTGAGCTAAAAGCAAGAGTCAGAGGCTTAACTGACTGAGCCCCCAGGTGCCCCAAGTTATTGTGAATTTTAAGACCTAACACTATTTGTTTTTGGTGTGTGTGTGTGTGTTTTGAGTTGGGTTTTGTCTCCACTTATATAACCATCCTAGCAGCTCCTCCAAGGAAGTATGATTGCCTTTTCCATTTCACAAGGGCTTTGGGAGGTTAAATCACCCATCCAAGTGGGAGAGCTAGACTCTTGCTCAGAGCTTACAGACTCCTAACACCTGCCAGTAGCCACCTTGCTATGCTGCCTGTGTTCAGTCTGACAACACTCCACAACAGTGCCTACTGTGAGTCCAGGCACTGGGAACAGGATGGAGACAGGGGTGGCCCCACCCTAAGAGCTTGCAGAGCAGGACAACCAAGTTCTCCTTGGGTTTCTTTGTCTTTTCCTAGTATAAGAAAAGATTTCAGATCCTTGGCATCCCTTTCAATTTGAGAGCTTATGAGCATTTAAATTATTTGCAATGACTTCTAGTCTTCCATTTCTTTATTAATATTAGTCACACACTTTTATTGGATGACTGTCATGTGCCAGACATTCTACTAAGGGTTTTTATAGGACTATTGAATTTAACTTTCATGCCAGTCCAGGGAGAGACTGCAAATGAGGAAATGGAGGCTCAGAGAGGTTACCTTAGCCAAGGTCATTCAGTTTATGAATGGCAGAGTGGGAATTGAACCCAGCTCTGTCAGCCCCATGCTTTCCCCATGCAAACAACTTCTTGAGCCACTACCCTTGAAATTTAATAAGCTCCATTCATTTAAAAAAGCTAATTCCTATAACTGCAGATATCATGGAAACAGAAATCTAGGTAACCATGCAGTCTTGAAGCTGGGCAGCAGCCTGTTTATTATAGCCAGCACTGTATACCAGAGAGTTCTGACCCCGACAGCCTCAGCCCTGGTGTTAGGTTTGTTGGAAGGTGAAAGCAAAATCTGGTAACCATCACTAACATTTCACTATGACGAACTGAACATGGGATGTTGTGCATTCTAGAAACAACAACAACCACTGCAAAGAACTAATATTTATGTACCTCTTTTTAGTTTCTTAGGCCCTTCCACATCTATTATCTCATTTGATAAGAGTAAAAGAATAATGGATTGAGTTGGAAGCCTGCAAATATATAAAATGATATGGAGTCTGCTGAGGAGAAACTCAGAGCAATGAGAAAAAGGAGTAGGGTCACTCGTCAGAAGTAGTCTGGCTTATCTTTAAATACCTGATCAGGAAGGAAGCTGAGCAGTAGATAAATGTGAAAAGGGCCATGAAGCTGAGAATAAATGGAGCAATCTTTTTCTGAATGGAAAGTAGCTGAAATTCCAGGGCTAGGGAAGGGGAGGGGTGGAAATATTCAGAAATTATGGCCTGAGAAGAATCCCTAAAACTGTCAGGCAGCAAGGGATGACAACAGCCCATCAGGAGTGGCCCAGAATAGATGGGGCTATAAATCAAGGAGAGAAGCATTATGGCCATTGCAAGGCACCACTGTGCCGTAATGGAGAATAGGCTGGACGGCTTTATAAAGCTGGGTCTCCCAGGCTCTGGGCATGATGGGATTGACCGTGTCAACCTTGGAAAGTCTCAGAATTCAACTTGCTTTTAAAAATGGGCTTGTGGGGTACTTAGATCATTCTGAAGATCCACAAGTCATTTCCCCCCTCTCCCAAGAACCTATTTAAAATAAAAAAGATAATATTCTGTGGGGAAGAATACGTATGCTGGAGCAAGGGAGAGGTTCTGGGTGTCCTGGCCTCACTGTTTCCCAATGCCATCAATGCTGATAGAAGTCTGAGGTGGTGCTGATGAAAGTCAAGCCCTGGCATGGACAGTTCTGGTTTCAGGTCCTAGGTCAACCACCAGTCATGGATCAATCCCTTCAGCTGTCAGCCATCAGACTTCCTCAGCTTCAGTTTAATCATCTGTAAAATGGGGACAGTAATATCTCGATTATAGCTCATTTTGAGGATCAAGTGAGCCAATGACTGTAAAGCATTTAGCGCAGGGTCTAGTGCAGAATAAGTGATCAGAAGCAATTATTAGCAGACAAAATGGGTATATTTCTTTACCCAAAAATCACAATCCAACAAATGAAGAATGTAGTAGAAAATTTTTAAATAACTTCAGATTCTTCTTGCTTTACAGCATTCATACACCTCTCATTCATGCTGCTTATTGGTGTCATGAGATGGCTACTGTTGCTCTGCTCCAGGCTGTCGGTAACTTCAGATCTGCTCCATGCACCTTCGCATTCTGAGATTCAGGATGAAGAGGGGGCACCTCTTCCCTGAGTATCAATATTCTCATGGCAGAGGTAACTAGTACGAGAGAGACTCTGCTTGGAGCTGATACCTTACCACATCTACGTACATCCTGTTTGCCAAAAGAAATTCTGAGGCCAAGGCCACAGTCAGTGGGACAGGGAAGTATATCCTCCCATGGAGGGTGGGAAGGAGAGACAAGTGTTAATTGCAACGTGATGCCTATTAAGTTGCACTGCATTACCCATGTTGTTATAAAAGGGTGACCATCACCCAGCATCCTCTCCAGGGCTCCCATTACCCTGGGATGCTTGTTTTCCTAAATCACCTCTTTCAAAAATATCTGCTGCAAGGTGTCACTAATGTGTGTGTGACTGGTCATTATTTCCATTTTTGAAAGAGATGAGTCTTTACCCCCAAAGTAATGATTTTCAAATACTGTGATGTGACAGTTGTATAGAAGAAAACATTTTAGGGCAAGAAGGCCCCTCTTCTTCCTTTATTCCAGTTCAGTAAATTTTTATAGAGCACCCATTATGTTTCTCACCAAGCCCTGGGCTTTCATTTGTGTTGGTTCACTTAATCCTCACAAACTCCCTTGAAGGAAGTATTACCATTCCCATTTTATAGATGAAGAAACTGAGTTCTAAAGGAATTAACTTACCCAAAGCTATACAGTCAGGAATGGCATATCTAGGATGCAAACCTAGGTTGTTTCACTGCAATTTCCATTCCCCTTTTATTACATTTTGATGAAATGTGCACTGAGCTAAGAGCTGAGGGCTTCTGTCCAAGACTTGATCCTGCTTCTGGCCCATGTGGCCTGAGGCAAGTCTCTGACTGTGTGGAATTGAGACCAGGGAACATTCAGCCACTGGGAGCTTTCGTTTTTAGAGCCAGGTTCACAGTATATTAATTCAATGACTTTGGGTTAATCTCATATGATACAGGATTTATGATATCTACCCTGCCCGCTTCCCAGAGATTCTGAGCACAAAGGAAGAATAAATGTGAAAATACTTTTGTAAACTGTTTAATATTATTCAAATATATGGCATTGTTGGCGGTCCTCTGTAGGAGGAGAAAGGAGCTAACTGCTGCTTCCCCTTAGTTTCTGCCTGAAAGGGAAATCCTACTCCCTCAAATATTTGTTTTTAGGGTTTCGAGACTCTGGAGTAGGACCATTTAAGTCCGTAGCTTATTTGTACCAGAGAGAACAAAAGATAGAGTTTCAAACTTAGCTTTAGAAATCCCAGGGCACAGAAATCCAGATTTCCATCAAAGGCATTTGGTGATACAGACCCAGGCTTGTTTGACCTTGGAAACTTCCATTTTTTTCACACTAAAACAGGATGAAAGTTAGGTTAGGTGCTAACAAAGTTTACCAAATATAAGACATGGTCTCTTTACTTTAGTGATGTGCAGTATGATTGGCACGGGGAAAAGAAAGTTCCACAGAACAGCTAAATCTCAGTGCAAGTGGCATGGAACACAGGGTCTATTGCCGAAATGCATGTGTAGTTAAGACAGTGGGCAGAGCTTGCTTCTCTCCTACTTTAAGTGCTCTGTGTTCAACTGAAAATGAAAATGGCCTGGAAATACTCAAGTAGGGGCCTTAAACCCTGAGGATGTACACAATTTTTGAAGCATTTCTCTATGATGTATTTGTAAAGCACACTGTTGTCTTGTTTTTTCAGCTTATTTCCAATAGAATCCAGAAATAGCTGTTTAGCTGGTTGTCCTTTTTATGTAACAAGCTGCATCATAAATGGAGTGACTGTTCTGTCAGCCATCCAGGACTAGGAATACTTGAGTCCATCTCCATCAGAGTCTATCCACCTTACCTGACCATCCACCATTCCCAGCCCCAGTTTCATTCATTCATCGTCTCTCTCTAGAAATAGATCCATCTATCCAGGTCTCCTTCCTTCTTTTCTCTCTCCCTTCTGCAGAGAAACCATTGTACAGCTCTGAATACATTTTGTTCTATTCAAATGTGCTTTTCTTTTAAAATGTTTTTTAAAACTATTTAAATTCAAGTAACTTAACACGTAGTGTAATGATGGTAATGATGATTTCAGTAGAATTTAGTGATTCATCACTTACTTATAACACCCAGTATTTAAATGTTAACAAAGTAAAAATACACAACTCTTAAATGATTACTTTTTTTGAGAGAGAGAAAAAAGGGAATGGAGGAGGGGCAGAGAGAGAGAATCCTAAGCAGGCTCCATGCTGCCAGTGCAGAGCCTAATGCCATGCTCAAACTCATGAACTGTGAGATCATGACCTGAGCTGAAATCAAGAGTTGGACACTTAACTGACTAAGCCCCCCAGGCACCCCAAAAGACACAACTTTTAAAGAGGAAGCTGCCACACTAGTTTTCTATTCAAAGTCATTTTTGGGTTTAAATTAACTTCTACCCAGTGGTTTTCAGACTGTCCAGAGATGGAGATGTCCCCACTTTTGATTCCACCATAGCTCCATTAATTTCATACATTGGTTAAGCATCCAACTTTGGCTCAAGTCATGGTCTTGCGGTTCGTGAGTTTGAGCCCTGCACTTAGAGTGCGGAGCTTCCTTGGAATTCTCTCTCTCTCCTTCTCTCTCTCTGCCCCTCCCCCACTTGTATGCTCTCTCTCTCTTTCTATCTCAAAGTAAATAAACTTAAAAAAAAAAGAAATTGGCATGTAACTTAGTATTTTTTCCACATGGTTTTGAATGAAGGTGTGAAAAACGTAGACTGTGGGTATACTAAGAGGAAATTGGTTTTGAGAAGTTGATAGGAAGTCACATACATATCTTGAACTTGACTTCTGTGAACTTAAGAGTATTCCAGAACTAATATGGTATATTGAAAAGGGCTTTTTTTTTGGTGGTGGGACAATTAAATGGTATGTTTCAAAGCCAGTGGTGCCCATGCGTCTATGAGTTCTGAACTAGGTTCAGTCGCTGGAGCAACACAGCCCTTGGAAGTTCTACACAGGGAAAAAAAACTTGTTTTGGTTGAACAAGGTAAACATCCCTTTAAGGAAAATAGGTGCTGTGGAAATAGTAATTTTTAGCAGTTGAGAATTAATCCAGAAATCACCCTATTATATCTAGAGTTTTATATTTCTTTGAATCCTGCTTTGAATTGTATCATTCCTTAAATAAGCAAATAGATGTTAGCAAATGAAATTGTGTTAACCTTGATCATTAGCTACTGTATACTCCCTTTTTATATGCTTGATGGAATTATATGCTCAGTGCCTCCACACCCAGCTGTCCACACCCAGGAACGTCATGGTAATTGGGTCATTAATGCGTGTGACCAGAACCCTGGGCATCACTATTTACTGGTGAGCAACTAGCTGAGTTAACAATCTTGTCTGAGTGTCCAGAGGTGATAAACAGCCAGGGAGTCCTCTTCTTACACATGTCTTCTTGGATATGTCTCTTCTGAAATAGATTGTGGAGAAAAAGGTGCCCAAAAGGTTTTATGATTACCTGACCTGTCATCCTCATTTGCCAAAGATTCCCCCCTTTAGTCATGGTAAGCTCCCTTGTAAAATCTAAACACAGGGACATTTCTTTCTTTTGAAATAAAGGTCTCTGAGCATAGCGGTCTTTCCAGTGAGCCCAAGATTAGATTGGCTGGCTGAGTTCTAAATTAAATGAAGCTACTGGGAAATGAGGCAACAGAAATGGGAGCAGACAGGATTTGGGCTCAGTGGAAGATGCAATGTAATGGGCTGTCGAAACCTTTCTTATTCAGTGTAATCCATGGAATAGCAGTAGCAGTATCACTTGAGAACTTTTTTTTTTTTAATATTTTTATTTATTTCTAGGAGAGAGAGAGAGAGAGACACAGTGTGAGCAGGGGAGGGTCAGAGAGAGAGGGAGTCACAGACTGAAACAGGCTCCAGGCTCTGAGCTGGCAGTCAGCACAGAGCCCGACGCGGGGCTCGAACCCATGCACTGCGAGATCATGACCTACGCGAAAGTCGGACGCTTAACCGACTAAGCCACCCAGGCGCCCCAAGAACTTTTTAAAAATGCAGAATCCCAGGTTCAACCCCAAACCTGCTGAATCAGAAAATGATTTTAACAAGACTCCCAGAGTGACAGTTTAAAAATTGGATCCAAATTCCTTGATACTCCTGTCAGTGAGAAGTGGGGAGTCTGTGTCCCCTCCTCTTGAATCTGGTTAAGCCTGTGACTGTTTTGACCAATAGCATATGGCACGAGTGACTCTGCATGACCTTCCGAGAGTGAGTCAGAAATGGCCAAGTAGCTTTCTCCCAATCCTCTTGAGATGCTCGCTGTGGGGGAAACCAGCTGCAATATGTGAAGTCTGAGCACCATCTCATAGCTGGGAAGGAAGGCTCTGTGATCATCTGTCACTCCTAAGCCTCGACTTGCAGCCATCTTGCCAAAGTCCAGATGTATGAATGAAGCCACTGTGGCCACTTGAGATCAGCCCATCCACCAGCTGAATACCACCAAATGACCTCAGTCAATGCCACATGGAGCAGAATTGCCTAGCCAAGTCCTGCTTGAATTTGTGAAACACAAAATTCATGAGATATAATAAAATGGTGGTGTTTTAGGCCACTCCATTTTGATGGTACTTCGCTAGGCAGCAGGAGACCTGAAATGTGTTTGTACCAGGTGAACTCTATGCCCAATAAGAATGTAGAAGCAGTAGGCACAATAACAATAATCACTCAAGGAGGCATTAAGGGAAATGTGCAGAAGTCGTCCAAATGCTGGGGTGGATTAAGATGTTCCCGATTTCGAGTGGGAGTGTTCCTCTTGCAAGTCTTTCTCTTCTCATCTTTACTGTCTAAACCATGGCAAGTCTTATGACCAGAATTTGAAAACTGACATCTATTAAGCGTCTACTCTGCCAAGCATTCAGCTAAGTGCTTCACTGTGTTATGTCTGTTACTCTACATAACAACTTTATGAGTTAGATGTACTTACTCCTGTGTTATAAATGATGGGACTGCAGCGAAAGAGGTTATAGGACCTGACCAAGGTGAACCACCTAGAAGTTAAATGTAGGTCTCTCTGATTTGAAGGCTTCTTTTCCTCTGGGTGTACCATTTTTTGATGGCACAAGGTTGAGATTCATTTGCCCTTAGGACAGACAAGAAGTTACTGTCAGCTAAAGGCACTTTTCCTTCCTTCTCTTCCCCCCTGGAAAAAAATCAGACATGGTTGGTATCACTGGCCTGAGTTTTGAGTTCATTTTTTTAAAAAATATACCCAGTCTCTGATGGAGGGTTAACAGATAAGATGCAGGTGACCAAAGAGGTACAAGATCAGGTGCACATGTACTGCACACATGTGATAGATTTTTCTTAGACAAAAGGCTCAAATATAATTAATTGGCCTACAAGAAACTTCTGTCTCATTCTTCAAGGAGTGAATAGATTTGAGCCTAGTTTTTACCCTATTGAGTTTAAGTTACTCAGCTCTGTATTTATCTCATGAAAGAGAAATGCATTTCATTTCAATATTTTTTACTGAATGTCATTGTGTGTCTGGAGCAATGCTGGCACTGTTGGCTAGGGGTGGGGGGTGGGGATCAGGACTTCATCATCATGTGCTGAATAATATCACTGAACAGAGGCCTGGACAGTCTGGGCAGGGCAGGGAATAAGTCCTGGATAAGGTGGGTCTTGAGGATTTCACAGACAGAGATGGGGTGAAGAACACTCAGGCAAGAGGCTACTGAAAACAAAGGTCTAGAGTAAGGAAAAGACTGAGGGACTGGGGATCTCCAAACAGACCTCAGTGGCTGGAGTACAGCCAGGCTTTGGGTTGTGTGTGTAGGAGTGAGTTTTGGGTTGGAGGCCTCCATCCTGTTGACCTTCTTAAAAGGGAAATTGGGAGAAGTTTTGTTTTTTAAGAAAAAATTCTCTCTCAATATCAAGGGTAAACTTGCTTACTTATTTTTCCATTTATGACCAAGTAAAAATGTTTGGATATAAGGTGGAGTAGCTAGATTTAGCACGTAAAAATTCACGATGCCAGTTAAACTTGAACATGTCAGATAAACATGTTCCATACAATATTTGGGATAGTCATGTGATATCCCAAACGTATTTGTTCTTTATCTGCAATTCAAATTTAATTTGATATCCTGTATTTTATGAGGTACCTCTAGCATTATGAAAACATAAAAAGCTCCTCTGACTCCTCATGTCTATTCCACAGGTGAAGTGAAACCTACTTGGTATTGTCTAGGTTTTATAAATATAAGTGAAGTTTCAGTTTAATCCAGTGTGACAGTTTATGTCAAGGAATCATGTTATGCTTATACATTATTTTTAAATTGTTTTCATTTTTATTTCTTAAAATAGTTTAATGTCAGGTTAGTTTCCATATAACACCCAGTGCTCATCCCCACAAGTGCCCTCCTTATTTTTTTTTAATGACTGTATGCAATTTTCACTTGGCTTCTTCCTGTGTGCCTTCATTTTCCTGACTTTAATACTTTCAAGTCTGGCAACCAATGTTGTGGAAGGTGTTCTAGGTCAAGCCAAGGTTTGCTCTCAGGAGACACCAAGGCTCTCATACTTATAATTTTTCATAACCTTTTGCATTTCATAGCAGACTTGGAAATGATTATGTTTGTTTAGACAAACTCAAATGGTGTCCCTGTTTGCAGATGGGTGTGGGTGTGGTATGGTTCTTCATCAGGCTACCAAGGAGCTGAGGCTCAGGAAAGGAGGGCATCATGCAATGGGGTGAACCCTGTTCCTAGGACTCACTGGATGGGGGAAGCTTTAGTGAATGTCTCTCCAATTTGATGACAATAGACATCATTGAAGATTAGGGAAAAGGGAGGCATACACACACTGAAGATGATGATGAGAGAGTGATTCATTGTGACCTAGAGGAGGTAAGGGGGTTGTGAGAGGGTGGGGGGTTAGGAAAAGTTTCATGGAAGAGGTGACATTTCAGCTGAGCCTGAAAAAGTCAAGTAGAATTTTTGTCCTGCTCTTGCCTATGGAATCTTCCCCGCTTCCCCCAGTCTCATCACATTACTTTGTGAAGAGTACAAGGGCTCAACTTGTGACAGCGTGTGGAGGAGTCAGCGAGACAGCTGGCAGGCTGCTGTGTCTGGAGGGGCTGGCAGGGGAGCCCACCCCACGGGCACGGAGGTTTGCTGTGCCTGCAATGCCACTGTGCCCTCTGCTCCAGAGTCAGAACAGTTCAGCACCAGCTATCTCTCTTGCTTCCTTTGAAACTTGGTAAAAGCACCAACCTGCCAATCAGAAGAGGGAAGATCATAATTAATGATAATAGCCCTGTTTTAATTATAGCTATTTAGCAAGTTAGCAGAACAATACCAGTAACACAGCTCTACAGTGAATGGGTTGCGAGCAGCCTTGTTTCTCTCAGCATTCACTTGGTGCCCCTGGAACTTTGCAAGGTTCAGCTCTCTGTAACTGGAGGGCTTGTAAGTGAGAGCTTAGCAGGGTGCATCTTTCCCTTCCCCAGCAAGGTCTTTCTTCCTTGCTTTCTTCCATACATGTTGTATCTTGTGCCAGGTGCATCTGGCTTGAGTCACTGACCTCTGAGGCTGCAAGGTTGAAGATAGACCTGCATTCAGTTGGGGGAAAGGCAAAGTCTGGGGGTATGTGATCCCAGTGAGGCTGTCCTTCCTTGGTGAATCTCTCTGTCTTGGTCAGACTTAGAATTCTAGAAAGTCAGCCTTGGAAGGGACCCTAGAGATCCTATGATCTAGATGCTCAAACGCTTTAAGGCCAGAGAGCTGCTCTTATTGAAGGGGAGGGTGAGAGAATGCCCACAAATCTCTGCTCACGCAGCCTCCACCTTGCCCCTGGCTCGAACCGCCTGGTGGTTTCTTAAGGAACTCTTAAGACTCATTGGAGAGGTTGTTAATCATCCACTTTCTTAAAGATTGGGTGACCAGAGGAAATACAACTCTCCTACACCCAAGCAATTAGAGACTGGGAGAATTAAAACCCAGACCTCCTCCCTTCCAGATATATGCCATTATAATAAACACACTCAAGTTATCCTTTCTGTGCTGAAAATCCAAATCCATCTAACCCTACATCCCAAAGGACCTATAAAAGGAAAAGGGGAGCATGGGTAGGTCTTGGGGTCAGAGACAACCCCTAAGTTAGAGACTTTTCGGCTGTGGTCCATATGGTGTGTGTGTGTGTGTGTGTGTGTGTGTGTGTGTGTGTGTGTGTGTGACATGTATGAGCTCTTTTTTGCTGTTGTTGTTGAGAAGAAAGTGTATAGTTTAATCAGATTTGGGCAGGATTCATGACCTCCAATATTTAAGAACCATTGCCAGAGGTTACTCAGCAAATCAGTGAGGGCTCTGATAAACCCCAAGCTTCGGCTTCCTTTCCAAATCAGATTGGTACACCCTTTTGCCATGGGGCACATCAGCCTTCCCAGCTGGTTCTTCCTACTTCACAGCTAATTCCAAGTGACCACTGACCCAGTCAAGATGGAAACTGACAGGTGGCAAAGGCGTGAAGCAGAAAGGAGAGAAGCAGGTTCTCCCCCAAGGCAGCCAGGGGGCGGTTTGCTCTGAGAGATGACAAAGTGGCCTTGTCATTAATGAGGCAGACATCTCTCAAAGGATGGGTGATGGGTCTGAAGAAAAGATGGCATTTTCCCAATCCTTTTTCTGACAAGATGCAGCCTTTAATGGATGTAGAGGAAATCTGTCGGATGGGGTTTCTTGGATCTGCTGTAAATCTGCCATGGGACACTGGCAGTCAGAAAGCGTCATCTCAGGTGATAAAGAGTGGGATTAGCATCAGGTGACTATGAAGTAATAATTTGTCCCTTTGAAATAATTCAGGCAGCCTTTCTTCTCTCTGACAGATTCAGCCCATGAAGTTTCAGCCTTGTTAGTTATCAGATTTACAGGAAACTTACTGGCTGCTTCTTACCCAAGGGAAGAGAAATTTCTCCCTAAAAGATTTTGGCCTGGCAATATTTCTTCCTTTTTTTAATTCATAAGTGGGCATGCTATCTTTGTTTCTAAGGAACAATGACTCTGTTTCTTTTGAGAGTAAAGGGACAGAATAAGCTGGTACATTACCGCCACCCCATCTTTTGAGTCAAGATAAAGAGATGATTGTCTAGCAAGCCAGTCCTTGAGGCCCCAACTTCCCATGTTGTCAGTCTCCTGGGACACACATGGGGTTGCAGCATTGGTTTAGGAGAGAGAGGACATTAGATCAAGGAGCTGGAGTGGCATGGTTTGAAACAGCACATACTGCTTCATCCACCATTACTGGTCATTGATGAGATATGGATCTTGCACCAGAGTCACTAAGCTCACAGGTTAGTTCAGTTGACATTGTTTTCACTGAAAGACCTTCTCAAAGAAGGACAGAGTATGTTACTGCATCCTTATTTCAGCATGGGTTACCTCTTTGAGAAGCACTGGTTGAAAATGAAAGTATTTCCTTAAGCTGCTTTGTCTAAAGGTTGGAAATGTTCCAGGCCTGATGCTCTCAGAATCTCGGAGAATTGACTAGAGGAGGGATTCTTGTTTGCTGGGTCAGGTCAGTGTGTCCTGGTTGTTGCCAGGCAGGCTTGGGCTACCTGTGGACTGTAGCCCTTCAGGACCATGCATGGGGGAGCTTAGTGTCCTAATTGACTGAGTTCAAAGGACCTCATGGTTCTGGATTTACTGTGGCAGAACTGTGTTCCCTGAGCCACCAGGGCCACCACAGCGATGCCTCCAGCATCAGCCCTATTTCCTGCCTGCTCATGGCTCAGCCTCTCTGCCTGCTTTGCCCAGCCTGTCTGCTGGGCAGCCTCATGCCCTGGCCTCTCTCCCTGCCCCATCTACCAACCTGGCCTAATTGACACTGGATTTCTAAACAAAGTCATCTCTTGATGCCACTGTCCTCATAGTGACCCTGTGCAAGACCCTTGCCAGCTCTAATGTGCCCCAGTCCCTCAACCCAGCTCTGTACTTTCCTTTGCTCCCTAATCCCATAGCAGCAGCAGGTGGTCATTCTTCAAGGTGGACTGGAAATTCCAAGGCTCCCATAGTGACCTGAGCCTGCAGTAACATCCAGATCTGAGTTGGGTGAAGTTGTGTTAGAAATACCCCAGCAGGACAGTGCAACATATTTGCCTAGGAATAATGGTCAGAGAATAAAACTGAAGCTTGGGATTAAATCTTTGATTGATGGTTTACCAGCTGATGGAGTTCAGGCAAGTCATGTGACCACAGAGCCTCGGTTTCTCAATCTGTAAAATATGGATAACTACAGGAATATGTGGGGACAATAGATGCAGTGGACATGCGCTTAGCACAAGGCTCAGCTTATTCCCACTATTATCACTCAGCCTTCTTAGAGACTGAATTTCCCTAAAGACCCATCACTTTCTTCTTTGTCTTTTCTCTCCTATTTCTATGTCTCCTGCACTCCTAGAATACTGCAGCTCCACACCAATATTTCTCAGAGCCAATCAAGTCCCTTTACAAATGGTAAACAGGTGGTTTCTTTGTAAACAAAAAGCTGTGCACTTGATTTATCCTGCAATCCAAAAAAAATGAAAGAGACTGTTTTTCTGTACAATAGCAGAAAGCCCATTCTTCCCAAACAATACCCTCCTCAATTTGTCTCCCAAGTTGGGATGGATGGGATAATGGCCCCTACAGACTGCATTAAGCAGGTGGACCCCCCACCTCACCGTCTGATCTGGTTGTTGTATCTCTCCTCTGGGTGTCAGAAAGAGGCCAGTGTCCTGGTGCTGGGCAGAGGGAAGAGGGGTTCTCTTGCCTCTGTTTTACAGGGAGCCACATGGCAGCCAATCTCAAGTCTTCTCTCTTCCTGGAACAGCAGCCCCCTGGACGGTCTGCAGTGTTCTCCCACCGTGAAGCCAGGGGCAGCCACAAGGAAAGCCCTAAAGCTCTCCTGCCCTGAAGCCTTGGTTCCCAAACTACAGAAGGGCAGAACCTCTGTGTGGTAGTGGGGGAACTGGGTGAGGGGAGGGCTTGCCCATATTTTGCCTCTGTGTTCTGTGAAATTTTGAACCAATTAAATCAATGGTAGACTGGGGCCTCTGGAGTTCAGTAAATGACTGACTGGCTAACTTGCCGAATGAATGAATGAACAAATGAATGATTATTTAATGCCTAATCTGTGGCAGATGCCATTCTAGGTGCTGGGAGTACAGCAGTGAGCAGAATGGGTTAAAAGTTCCCAACCCCTTTATATTCTAGAAGGGAGAGCAGATAATGAGCCAAGAAATACATAGCGCATCAGGGGGTAATAAGGGTTAGGGAGGAAATGGAGCCGGGAAGAGGACGGGCAGTGATGAGGTGCTCATTGACATAGGAGGGTCAGGGAAGTGTCTGCCACGGGCTGGTGTTAGAGCAGGAATAATGTGAGAGGTGGAGCCATGGGGCGNATAAAAGTTCCTTTATATTCTAGAAGGGAGAGCAGATAATGAGCCAAGAAATACATAGCGCATCAGGGGGTAATAAGGGTTAGGGAGGAAATGGAGCCGGGAAGAGGACGGGCAGTGATGAGGTGCTCATTGACATAGGAGGGTCAGGGAAGTGTCTGCCACGGGCTGGTGTTAGAGCAGGAATAATGTGAGAGGTGGAGCCATGGGGCGACCTTGGGGGAAGATCTCCAGGCAGAGGGAACAGCTTGCACGAAGGGTCTGTGGTGAGAGCTTATGTTAGCCCACATCACCCTCCAAGCTTATAAATAGACAAAAATTAAAATTAAGAAGTCATGTGCTTATCTCTGATAGGCAAGTGTGACCCCATGGGGGTATATATAAATATCAATGTGTGGTATGAGGTTTGCTCTGAGCCCCCTTCTGGATAGAAGGATAGAGGTAGGATAGAGGCTGGAGGCTGAGTTTTAATCTGGGTACCAGTGGGCCATGCATGCAGGGAGAAGCCAATGCACTTTTCTCAGGTGCAGTGTCTGTGTGTTTCAGCCCTTTAGCATTCACACCTGGCAAAGTGGTGCTCAATAAATGATTGCTGAATAAATGACCTAGAAGTCAGTCAGTCAGATGAGGGGTGGGTGGAAAAGCTAAAGTCAGGAATGGAGAGGGCACTTGGGAGTGAAGGGGCTGGCTTGTTAGATTTGGTGACCTTTATAAGGTCACTTGTAGTCCTGAGGATCTAATTCAATGCCAGTGTTTGAAGACAGGTTTTGCGGCATATCAAATTACCCTCAAATTTAGCAGCAGCTTAAAACCACAAAAAAACATTATCTCACAGAGTTTCTAAGGGCCAGGATTCCAGGAATGGCTTCACTGGGGCTTCGGGTATTTCCTGAGGTTGCAGTCAAGGCTGGCCAGGGCTGCGGGCACCTCAAAGCTGGACCATGGCTGGACGATGGCTTCCAAGGTGGCTTACTCACACAGCTGTTGGCAGGAGGCCTCGGTTTCTCATCACGAGGGCCTCTCCACGGGGCCCCTTGAGTGTCCTCGCCCAGGGTCTGGGGTGAGGAGGTTCTGGCTCTATTCCTCCCACAGTGAGAGTGAGTTGTGGGACAGAGCAAGCTGGAAGGTGCAGGGCTGTATTCCGTGCCTTAGGTCCAGCTTATACTCTAGAGGAGGCGACTTAGGTCCTACCTCTTGAAGAAAAGAGTGTGAAAGACTTTATAGACTTTTAAAAACCACTGTGTCTACTTTTTTAGCTGAGGGAACCTCATCAAGTCATTAACTTCTGATCCTCAGGTGCTCTTTGCTTTCTGCTTCAAATATGCAAAGCATTCAGTTCAGTGCTTATTCATTCATCTAGGAGAAGAGGCAAGAGCAGGTGAACAAATGACAGAGAGGGTGATCGGATATTAAAAAACACGTCGGCTGCACCCAAGGGATTGTGATTCAGTTGGTCTTAGGTAAAATTTTAGTTTAGCAGGGGTATGATTAAAATTTTTTTCCTGTGCTTATTTAAAACAATGTTTATATTTATTTCTTATTGTGGCAAAATATACATAACATAAAATTTAACAGCTTTACCAGTTTTAAGTGTACATTGACATTAAGTACATTTAGAATGTTGTGTGCCCATCACCACTGTCTATCTGTAGAACTTGTTCGTTACCCCAGACCAGAAACTCTCTACCCATTATACAATAACTCCCCATTCTCCTATCCCTATAACCTCTGGTATCATCTATTCTGCTTTCTGTTTCTATGAATTTGCCTTATGAAGGTACTTCCTATAAATGGAATCATATAGTAAATGTCCTTTTGTGTCTGGCTTATTTCACTTAACATAATGTTTTCCAAGGTTCATTCCCATTGTAGCATGTGCCAGAATTTCACTCCTTTTTAAGGCTGAATAATATTCTGGCTTATCCTTTCATCTGCTTGTGAACAGATTTGGGTTGTTTCGACCTTTTGGCTATTGTGAATAATGCTGCTATGAACAGTGTACATAGTATCTATTTGAGTCATGCTTTTAATTTTGGGGGATATAAATCCAGAAGTGGAATTGCTGGATCATATTGTAATTCCACATTTAGCTTTTTGAAGAGCTGCTCAATACAGGTATGTTTAAAAAGCTCTTTAGGTGATTCAGATGTGCAGCCAAGGTGAGAAGGATTGACCATAGGAGAAGGCTGTTAAGGAGAGCTATCTAATGGGTGAGGAAGGAGGCAGCTAGTAGTAACATGGTAGTTAAGTCCCAGGGGTGTGTATCTGTGTAAACCCACCTCTGACATATTTTATGGAGGCCCCTCTGAAATTGGGAATAACTATGCAAGTCCAGAATGCCTCCCTGTTGGCTTCCTGTAGGAGTTCTGAATATAATTTCCCCATATATATCTCAGTTTCCCTGTGTGAAAACCACATTTATGCCTGCTCCCTTTTGTCTTCTTGGCATGTTGGGAAATGATACTCATCGTACGGAGATGGTATATCTGAAGTATGTCTGGCAGTGTGAAAGCATTTTCTCTGGATGCAGGTGGGATGAGAGGTCTTGTCCATGATGCTGCAAATGCTTTAGCATGTCCCTTACTTTAAACATCTGAAATTTTTCATTGATTTCTGAGTTCATCTCAACAGGGAGGAAAATGTCTGATCTGATGTATCTGATATTTCTCTTAGTCCCTTTGGATTCAGATTGTCATTTCCAAGGTTTCTTACAAGTATGTCAGCCTTTGCCACTCCAACAGAGCATTTTTTGTATTGGGTTTCTGTAGACAGATGTCAAGTGTTGCTTGGTTCTGAGTGGTGGGGGTGGGGCAAGGACCAGTGAAGGAAGCCATAGATAAGGAAATAATCTTAACAATCTTTTAAAGCCACAGAAGCAGTCCTACCAACACTTGCTTTGGGGAACACAAATCCTGGTGCACTGGGACAAGAGGGTTTGTTCATACATTTCTTTGCATCAGTAGATTTGGTCAGTGGTTAGTGGATGCTTTGATAGCAGAGCCATTTCTACTCACAGTTGGGGGGGGGGGTCATTGTAAGAATGACCCTTTATGGAATCTGTATTTCTCTACTGCTAAATTTGGGCCATGCCGAAAGAGAGAGCTTTCAGAACAAACTAGTTTCCTGTACACATGGGGAAATACCTGCTTTATTGACCACAGGCTGTTGCTTTGTCTGGTACACTAAAAGGGTCAGGTTGTTGAGGCCCATCCTCAGAGCAGAAGTGTTTCTCAGGCAACTATGTCTGGGTCGTGAGGAAGTACAGGGGTTCTGACTGTTCTGGTAGCATTTCTCCTTCATGGGGAGCTGGGAAGGGTGACCCCAGCCCCACTGGCCACCACTTTGCCTGGGAAGAGGGCTCTGCTCTTCTGGACAGGAATATGCTTTTTCCTGTCTACTTCCTTTAAAACTCTTCTCTGAGCTCCTGCTGCTGAATTCTCTCCCTAGAACTTGGCTCTAGACTCCCTTCTGGAATCTGCCTCAGGGCAGTGTTTTAACATCTTGTTTTGCTCCACTGATTTTAGTTGGTCTTCTACCCACTTTCTGATCTAGCACTGATTTCTGAGCACAGTCATTATTATTGATTCTGAATCCCAAATGCCAGTATT
>NW_027531902.1:1335389-1481829 GCF_008692635.1 Crocuta crocuta
CTTCAGTGCCTTTCTGCATCCCAATGCACACCTTTTGCCTGTCTCCTCCCTCCATCATCCTCAAATGTCCTTCTGGCTCTGAATAGGATCTTTGGAAGCATTGTGGGGAAGAGCATCTGAAGTCAAGGCATTGGATTCTTGACTTTTTCTCCCTAATCATGAGAAATAATACTTGGCTCTCATGACTATTTGCATTGGGAGCCCATAGCACTTAGCTATCACTTTGATAAACTGTCAGAGACAGTGGCCAGAGCCACAGCCTGGGGTAGACACCACCCATGCCCCTGCTTCCTGGAGGGAGCAAGCAAGGGGACACAGTATGCTAAGGAGCCCATTCAGTCTCAGTCACTGCCAAGTATGCCTTTGGGAATTCCCTAGGGTTCTTCCAAGGAGAGATGCTGCTTACTTTTTGACTGGTAAATGTGCCTGCCAATATAAAAGTGAGGAGAGCTGCTTTTATTTTATTTTATTTATTTAAAGTTTATTTATTTTTGAGAGAGAGAGAGACAGAGACAGAGAGACAGACAGAGAGAGAGCGAGCAAGCAGGGGAGGGACAGGGAGAGAGGCTTCAGGCTCTGTGCTGACAGCAGAGAGTGCGGGGCTCAAACTCACAGACTGTGAGATTATGACCTGAACCGAAGTCTGATGTTTAACCAACTGAGCCACCCAGATGCCCCTAGGAGGAGAGCTACTTTTAAACAAATCTATAGCAGAGCTGAGAAAGAAGACATTTAAAGAAATATGTGGCTCTAAGAGACCTAGTGACTATCTAGTTTGTCTACCTATTTTGTCTCCTCAGCAGATGAGGAAACTGAGACCTGGGAAGATCACAGGATGTCCTAAATACCACACTATTCTCCACAAGTCAGTTGCTTCTCCTCTCTGGCTTTGTTCTTAAATTCCTTGGATTTACAAGGCCCTCAGTTATCTGGATTAAGAGTGTTTCAGAGACCAGTTCAGTCAACTCCCTGTCATTAAATATTCTGGAATCTCTTTTCTGAAAGCCTGAAGCACTTAGAAAGAGAGGAAGGTAGAGGGTGTGAGGTTTCCTGTAGTTTGGGTCTGAGGGTCCATGTGTCTAACAGGCTATTATTAGCTTGAGACTTAATAATATCCAGTCTAGGGTCGGCTAGATGTGTTTTTACATGGCTGCATGGTTTTTTGTTTGTTTGGCCAGGAGGGCAGGTTAGAAGGTTGCAATACCAGATTTGGGTGGTTTCACTCCAACCCAATGAGGCAGGTCCTATCATTGCTCTCAGTTTGTGATTGCTTCTTCAAAGCTAATGCTTCTGTCAGAATTGGTCTAGGATATGCTGTGAACCAGCTATGTGACCTTGGACCAGTCAGCTTCCTTCTCTGGGCTTCAGTTTTTAACTCTGTAAAATGAGAAGAGTTGCTGATATCTAAGACTTTTAGGGGTCCTTTATTCTATGATTCATGTCATATTGGTAGCATCCACTGAAGAATGATCCCAAGCTTCTTTTTTTTTTTTTAAATACAACTCAATCTTTTTTTAAAATGTTTATTTATTTTTGAGAGAGAGAGAGAGACAGAGCATGAGTTGGGGAGGAGCAGAGAGAGAGGGAGATACAGAATCAGAAGTGGGCTCCAGGCTTTGAGCTGTCAGCACAGAGCCTGATGTGGGACTCAAACTCAGAACTGCGAGATCATGACCTGAGCCCAAGTCGGCACTCAACCGACTGAGCCACCCAGGCACCCTGCAAGCTTCTTTTCCTGTATTTCTCGTAGGCTTCTTATGGTCAGGATATAGTTGGAGTCCTTGGTTGAGAGCTGGTTCCAGACTCAGCAGTGTTGTTGCTCGAGGGTGCTGGTCCTACTTTGGTTTGTATTTCCCCTTTTCATACTGCTTGTGTCTGATAGGCCTGAGCTTTCCACTGCCACATACTTAGCTAATGGCCAGCCTTGGACTCCTACCTATGGAAGAGTAGGTGGACAAGGGTAGGAGGACCCTCATAGTAGCTGATCCCATAAAGCCTGTCCAGAACATTCCATTCAGTAGCATTTAAGGGATTAGTGCAGGATAGTTGCATGGTTGTATTATGGCCTTAGTACTAGTTGGAAGTAACTCAGGGGTGCCTGGATCAGTCTAGATACAAATTTCTACTGGGCCAGAAGATGCCTATGCTGGTAGTTGGTTGTAGGCTTGGTCTTAAATGGATCTCTTCTCTGGAGTCAAGCATCTTATCACTCAACACTTGGCTTCTACCAACTTTTTCCCAAAGCCTGTGGGGGTCTATACCAAGGTTCATGTATGTATGAACATATGGTTCGTATGAACCAAGGTTCATGTACCAGCCAGACTTCTCTGTTCCCACAGTGGACTAAAAAAGGAATGAAATATATGCATCCACAAACTGAGAGTTAAGGTGCAAGTCATCACATCTGGTCTCCTTTCCTCCAAAGGTAGTTAGTTGAACAACGCTGTGATCCTGCATGGCCTTGTGGTTCCTGTGGGCAAGAGAATCACTCTTCAACAGAGACCTACAGCACTTACCTTCTCTTACAGGGAAAATGTGACCCAAACCTTGATCGGTCTTGCCCTGATTTTTTTTCCCCTAAAAAATACCAACAAAACAGAAATGTATAAAGTAGATAAGGAAATTCACCAGTAATCCCTAGAGATAACCAGCACTATTAGTTTGAGGTACATCGTAGCCTTTTTTTCTTTGCAGAAGCATACATGTATTTGCATATTTTAAAATTTAAATTGTGATTACATTTCCACATCTTTAAAAACTTTGTGACCATGATTTTAATAAATACATAATATTTTCTAAAACATATATATCATAATTTGCTTGACTATTCTCCTAATGGAAATTTACCCTACATTGTTTTCAAGTTTTTTTTCTTTTATTTTGTTTGCCATTATGCGTATTGCCAACTTACCTCACCAAAGGTTATGTAAAGTCTGCTTCCACTAGCAGTGTATGAGAATACGAAGCTCACAATGCGCCATTATTATTTGCTATTATTGTAAGTGAAGATCATTATTACCTCATTATTATTTGAATTTAAAATTGTTTGATAACCCATCAGGCTGAATATTTACCATTTGGATTTTCTCATTTAGAATTTCTGTGTTTGTGTCCTTTGTCCATTAGTCAATTAGGACTTAGTACTTTTGTTTTGTTTGCTTGTTTTTTGGTAGTTGTTATTTGCTTCTTTGTTGCAGATATCGTTCCTTATTTATTGTCTTTTAATACTCCGTATAGTTTTTTTGTTTTTTTTGTTTTTGGTGTGCAATCCAATCTATTGGTATTTTCCTTTGTAATTCCTTTGCTTTTAAATTTAGAAAGTTTTTTTCCCCTCAATAAATAAAATATACCTTTATCCATATTTTTTATTATTTGATTTTTTTCATTAAGCCTTTTGATTTATACCGAATTTATTTAAGTATGGATCTAAATTGATTTTCTTTCAAGTAGTTAACCAAGTGTTCCAGTATCAGTTTTTAAATAACCTTCCCTTCTTTACTGATTTGTGATACTTCCTTTAACTTTTATTAACATTTGTTCCTGGGCTATTTGTTCTTTTTTGCTCATCTCTGTTAGGATAATATTGAGAATGTTAGGTAACTGTTAGGTCAGGGGACAAAGAAAGACATTAATCTCAACTTAGCATAACCACCTCTACTCCCTTGGAGATGCTTAAAAAAGTTACATGCACAAGGGACAAGCAAATAAATATACCATTTATTATTAGCTAGGGTAAAGTTCTATCCTTTATTATGGATGCCCCACTTACCTCTTGTAGCATAGCAAACCACTCAGATTTAGAGGCCTAAAACAACCATTTTGTTATGCCCATGGATTACATGGGTCAGGAATTGGCAAGGACACAGCAAAGATGTCATGCTTCTACTCCACGATGTCTGGGACATCATTTGGGAGAAACTTGATGGCTGGATGTCTGGGACATCATTTGGGAGAAACTAGATGGCTGGATGTCTGGGACATCATTTGGGAGAAACTAGATGGCTGGAATCATCTGAATTTGTTCACTCACCTGTTTACTGACTGATGATGACTGTCAGCTGGGACCTCAGCTGGGGCTGTCAGCCTGCACACTTCCTTGTGGTCCCTCCATGCGACTGGGCATGCTTCCTCATGGTGTGGTGGCTGGGTTCCAAGAGTGGGTGTCCCAAGAGAACCAGGCAGAAACCTTATTACCTTTTATGGCTCAGCGTCAGAAGTTATGTAGGATCACTGCCAGAGCCTCAAACCTGTCCAGATTCGGGATGATGGAAGAGTGTCAAAGTCACATTATAAGGAGAGCATGTGGGATGGGAGATATTGTTGTGGCCATCTTTGGATGAGGTACAATTGCCAGAGCAGGGAACTTGGACAAGATGGACTATAGCACGAGGCTTAGACTATTTCTCCTGCTTGATAGTGTCTTCCCCCAAATACCCACATGGTTCACTGTGTCACTAACTTCAAATATTTGCTCAAAACCACTTTCTTAGTGAGGTCTCCCCTGCTTATTCTATTCAAATTTGACCTCATTCATAACCCAGAACTCTCTATTACCTGTCTTTGCTTTACTTTTTCTTCAATAACACTTATCATCATCAAACATGCAATATCATTGACTTATTTATTATGTTATTACTTATTGTCTGTCTCTCCTCTGTAGAATATAGTCTTCACAAAAGAATTTTTGTCTGTTAAAGTCTATGGATGTCTCCCAAGTGCCTAGAATAGTGACTGGTACACAGTAGGTGCTCAACATCTACATCAACATTGAAGGGCAGGGGCCCCTCACTCCCTTCTCTCTCCTGGCCACCTCCCTTCTTGGGGTCCCTTTGGAAGGCAAAAGAGACAACTAGCTCATTTGCTTTCCTTCCATTTTCTTTTCCTGGCTTCTGGAATCCCTTCCCACTTTCCTGCTCCAATGCTATAGCCTTTCTCCTCCCCACTCCTCTTAAATGACTGGTCCTCTGTCCTGCCTGAAGTGTGAGGAATACTCTCTGGGCTCTGAGCCTCCAGGACACTCACACCTGTTCTAACTACTGTTTTTTCCACCTGGTAATGCAGGGCCTCTGTCTTCCTGTCCTCACCCACCAGTGGGAAGCAAGGACACTGTTTCCTCACCAACTCCTAGCTATATCATCTCCCCTTGCCGCCCTCCTCACTCAAGCAGGACAAGGACACTTGGGTCCTCAGGACAACCCCAGGAAGCAGGATGGCCAAGTATGGAGGTATCCATTAGGTGATGAGGAAACTGAAGGGCCACATAATAAAAGAGCTTACTTGAAGTTATAAAGAACAGCATCTGGAGCTAAGATGCCCCTGACTTGGAGTACATGAATCTCCATTTATTTGCTTCAATCCTTTCTGATGTGTTGACTGTCTCCATTTGTGACTCTGGACCACTTCTCAGTCTTTTTGTGTTTCAGTTTCCCCAGAAGGGAATTTTAAAAACATCCCAAGTTGTAAGGCAATTGTACGCCCTCAAGTTGTCAGGGACAAAACAGCCTTGTTGCAATTCATGAATCAATTGAATAGCGTGAACATGGCAAGAAAATGGTTGAATATCTCTTTAGGATATCTCTTTAGTGAACCTTGTAATTTGATCAATCACCTTCCAGAAATACCATTTTGACTATTTTTAATACAGAAGTTACATACTGAGCAAATGACTATTTTGGTTATGGTACTCCTCCTGCTACCTTCAGTCTAGAGAACATTTTGACTCTCTCGTTCTCTCTCTCTCTCTAAGAACAAAATTTCCTTGAAGAGATCTGAGGACACAAGAAAATAACTTTTTTTTTAAAATTTTTTTTTAATGTTTTTTATTTATTTCTAGTGGGGGAGAGAGAGAGAGAGAGACAGCGTGAGCAGGGGAGGGTCAGAGAGAGAGGGAGTCACAGACCGAAACAGGCTCCAGGCTCTGAGCTGGCAGTCAGCACAGAGCCCGACGCAGGGCTCGAACCCACGAACCGCGAGATCATGACCTAAGCAAAAGTCGGACGTTTAACCGACTAAGCCACCCAGGCGCCCCGAAAATAACTTTATTTCACCTTCCTTGACACACTCATTTGAGAACAGGGCCTTGATAAATGGGGACTATTTTCTAGAAAGTTTCTCTTTAATCTCTCATTCTGCTGTTACATAGTGGTGTCCTGCAGAATGTGGAGGGGGCTGGAGACTTACTTTATGTAAATATATTAATCCTTCCACTGCCCTGGAAGCTGCCATGCAGTACAAGCCAGATAATGAATTTTGCCCTTCAAATATTGAGCCAGTGTGTACATTTCAGCTAAAAGGTAGAAACCAGCTTGTTTGTAAGTGGTAGAAAGGCCTAGGAATGTATGTTTTTGACAAGTGCCCCAGGATTGCAGAGCACACCACCATCTAAGAATCACAGATCAGAGCGAGCAGGAGCAGAGAGCCCCAAGGAACCTCACTGGGGCGTATGGGAGCACCTGCCTTGCCCACATGACTGTGGCAAGAGTTTTGGAGTTTCAGACAGCTGACTTGTACTCCATGTGGCACATTTTTGATAGGCCTTTAAGGACTTTTTCATTCCCTGTTTCGATCTCTCTCAACCCCTTTCATCATGTAGTTCTTTTCATCTGCTAACTTGAATTCCTCTTCATGTAGGTTCTCTTCAGTTGTTGCTAGTCCCTGGTAAATCTGCATATCATAGTGATCAGCCTGGGGCATAGGGACGTAGCTCATAAATTGAGCTTGTAAATAGAACAGGAGTTTAAGCTCCTTATTACCATAGAAATTAAAAATTCTTCCACTCACTTGTAGGTTTGGTCCTTAGACAGGGTCTGCTAAACCTGCCAACTCCTGGTGGGCTCCAGAAGCCTTGTATTTGCCACCTTCCTTGGGAAGGCATTGGACGCTGCCAGCCCCACTCCTCAAGTCCCTCGTGCACTGTGTATTGCACTGTCAGATGCTGTTCTGTGAGCATGAATGGGTTTCCCCACCCTTCCCGTCATTCCAGTTACCAGAGAGTCAGTGGGAGTGAGTTCAGTTCCTGGAGCTGAGCTGGATATGAGAGATGATGTGGGAGAGGAAGAAGACCCATCCCCTGAAGAGCGAGGTGGCCTTATTCTGCTTCCTGCATGGCTGGAGGAGCCCCTCTGCTGCCTCTGGGCTGGTCAGGTTCAGTCTGCAGTTTCCCCTGGTTTTTTCCCTCATGCCCTTTCTTTCTCTGCCCTGTAGAGAAGACACCAATGTTGCTGTTGGTCTAGAAACAATGGAAACAACCATTAACTTAGTTTTAAAAAAATTAAAGAACCCACTCTCTGCCAGGTACCAGGCTAGATGCTGAGGATGCGATTCCAAATAGACTGATTCCTGTTCCCAAAGACTGTTGGGTCCTGAGAGAAAGACCTTGGACATCCGGATATGCTGTAGAAGGTTCTGAGTCCTTTCCCTTACTAGCAATATGGCTTTGGACAATAATAATATTAATAACTACTATTTTGAAGCACTAGCTATGTGCCAGGCAGAATGTTAGGTGATTTCATACACTTTATCTATAGAAGTAAATTTGCCTTTTCTACTTCCAGTTTGTTTGTACTAGACAGACTTTCTGTCAGCCCCTCTCTTCCTCCACTGTAGTTCCCTCCCTCAGGACCCATGGCCAAGCTCATGTGACCTAGCGATACATATCTGAGCAGAGAAGGCCAACAGTCTTTATCCCAGAATTTGGGACCTGAGTGAGTTGGGTCAGTGGGGAGAGAAAGGGGAAGAAGGTGAATCTGTGAGTCTCTGGGTGTGTGGATCAAACTTAAGAGCAGCTGAGGAAGTCAGTCCACATGAGAAACAAATAAAGCAGATTGGCAGAAAGGTGGCAATGGAAGAAGGTGAGAGAGAAGGTGAGAGGGGCCCGAGGGGCTTTTCAGGCCCAGGTAGCAGCATGCTCTGGATGCCCAGCTCATGGCCTATTCTTGGGCTCTGTGGGATGGCATGAATCCTGGCAAGATCTTCCCTTCTTGCTTGGAGCTGGTATGAATTGGCTTTATATCCGGTCTAACAAAAAGTCCTAATAATATATTTCTTATGTGCAGAGGGGGATTGTCAGAATTAAATGAGATTACATGTCTGAAGATGTTCTATGAGTTGTAACGATTTATTTAAAATGAAGGAGATTATTGGCTGACAATGACAACAAAAACGACGATGATGATGATGATGATGATGATGGATATTCAGAGAGCAGAGGACAAGTTAAGCTCACGTCTGTAAGACGTGAGATGAGGAGAATTTTTCGGTAGAGCTCAAATGATGGTGGTGTTACCTGCTATCATGTGGAATAGATATGGATTTGGTGCTGGACCCAGTGGCTTCCATGGTGACTTGGGAACTGATCTAGAAGAGTTACCTCAGTGAGGATGGAGCTTGGGCCAGGGGAGCAGCAGAGTTCTGTCTCGAAAGAGCCCCCGAAACTGCTACCTTAGATTTGCTAGACAGGGTCTCCCTCCCTCGAAGGAAAGGATCTTTTTCCTTCTCCTATTTCTTACAACCCTTCACCCTAACTCTAACCCTACTATCTTGAACTACCTCTGACCAGCTTCTCAGTTGGGAGGGGGTGGGTAAATTCCAGTCCCAGGGAGTTCATATTCCCTGAGCAGATCACTTTTGGATGGTGAGGAAGTCATGGCGATGTTGGGAAGCCATCATTGAGACAGATCACCCCAGCCACCAGCTCTATGAATTTAATTGTCAGCAGCAGAGTTCTGTTTTGGGCTGACAGGGGAAAACCCATTGAGCTCAGTAGCATCAGGCCAGAGTGTGGTTGAGAGGACTTGGCTGACATCTCTGACACCTTTGATGGATATCAGCCCTGCTTGATCTCCAGTGTCCTTCAGGGGAGCAGATGGGAGGTGTTTGTTATCATGATGTGACTTGCATGTCGAACTACTGGCTCTACGTACATCTCTTCTGGCAAAAACATTGTCCTTTCTTCAAAGATGGGATGTGTGCTTGCAGGCTGCAGACTCTCCCATTGTTAGAAACACCTTGGCACCTGAGGCCATTTTGGGGCTGTGAGAAGTGATCTTTTACTCCCATCCAATGGATTTAACTTTTCCCTTTCCCTCCTTTGTGTTCTCTTTCCCCCTCATTAAACAAAGTAATATACATGAGAAAATATCATGTAATACATTTATTTATTTACCCATTAATTTATTCTACAGATGTGTATTGACTGTATGTCAGGCTCCGTAGAGAGAGAAAGATATGATTCTTGGTGTTGTAAGACATGAGGGGCAGAATCAGACCAAAACACTAAGCAGAAGAGTAAAGGAAATAATCTTATATTGAAGTGAGTGCTGTGAAAGAAATTAACCAGGGCCAGAGGTAGGGACAAAGGATCTACTTAGTTTAGTTAGGGAGGCCATGGAGTTGAGTATTCCTCTGCCAAGACCCACAAGAGAAGGAGCCAACCTTCCAAGGGAAGAGCATTCTAAATAGAAGAAACTGTGTGGGGAAAAGGCCCCAGTCAGGAAGAACTGGGTGTATTCAGGGCATGGAATATGGCCATTGTGACTGCAGTGATCTTGGATAAGCACTTAACCACTCTGTGCAGGACAAAAGAGTGTTGCATTCATTCATGGCTTCTGAGAAGCAGATGCCAAGACAGGATGCATGTAGTAGAGGCACTGGGAAAACATTTTGAGGGATAATAGGAAGGAAGCCAGAATAGGTGAGGCAGTCTTCAGACCTCAATGCAGAGGGAAAGGAAGGCATTCCAAGAAAGATTTGGCCAGGCTTGAGAAGAGCTCTAGAACCAGAGCTGTTTGTTAGAGGAGTCTCACAACTCACAGGAATGTGACCATAGTGCCCAAGGACAGGTGTGGCCTTGCTGTGGACTCCACGGAGCCAGAGGGGTGGCTGCTGGGGCTGTCAGTCAGTCATGCTCCTGCAGCAGGTCTGAGCAGTGCATTTTCATGGGTGCCAACAGTATGTGCTTAGCTGACCCTCTGGTATATGACAGGAGTTAAAATTCAAGTGCAGCTTTTGATGTTATTATTACTAAGGCACTCTTAATAATTACTTTTGTGATCTTATCCTTGTTTTCCTAATTGTTTTTTTCCCCCTACCCTGACTTGTCTGTTCCCTAGCCAGCTGCTAGAGTCTCTGGACATAACCCATACTCGCGGTTGCATAAGGGAGTTACTAGCAAGAGAGAGAAGGCAGTTGTCACACAGTGGGATTGGAGAGATACCACTGAAATCACTCTTTCTTAAAAAGAAACTGCCATACTACTAGAAGTTCTACCATTAAGAATTTCTTCCTTTGGGATAATCCTGAAACCACAGCTCCCAAAGGAAAGATTTCAAAGACTCTGTAGATTTTTATCTTTGTTCTCTTCAACCATTTGGAAGCACTCAACATTGCTTAACTTCTCCTTAAAATTATCCTTTTCTCCTCCATGGGTCCCTGCCACACTAATTATTCCAACCCCCTTACCCTTCCTTTGGTCCATGTCTATATTCTTTGTTGACTTTCTTCTTCCTTCCATCCTTTGGGAGCCCTAAGGCTCTCTTCACACTCTTTCCCTCAGGAATCTAGGACTGCAACCAGAAGCATACCTGGCAAGTCAGTGTGCCTGACTTGTAGCTCTTCAGGCTCCCTACGGCATCTCTCGACTTCCTGTGGTCATTTCGCTGGAAGTCCTCCCAGTAACTCAGTCTCATCACAACCAAACCAACTTCTCCACCCCTGCTTTTTCCTACCTCTTGGTTTCCCAGTCACTGTGGCTGGGAATTGGGGTATGTGTGTGATGTTTTCTTCTCCTTCCCCTCCACTTCCAGTCATTCTTGAGTCTTCTGGTTATTTTTTCTCAAGTGATCACTTTCTTCTTTCTAGCTTCTCTGCATTATCTTAATTCAGGTTCTTTCCTGCCACCTGTAGTTTTGCCGTGACCTCTTCCCTGGTCTTTCTTCTGGCTGCCCTTGATCCTTCCATTTATTTGGAAGCATCTGTTGCTTATTTAATACACATGGGTGAGTTGGATTGTTTTTAAAGTTCTTGAAAGTGGTTTATTTTCAACAACTTCAGCTGCTTACAATCTTCTCTGCGTAAGTCACTTGTGCATAGGTCTGGCTCTTGAGAGAGAACAGAGGCCAACTTCAACTTCAAGGCCTTTCTTGCCTCCATCCCAGACCTGACCACTTGCTGAACCTCCGTGGTTTGTACTTGACCTTTCAGACATTGTATCTTCTTATCGTTCCCCCTATCATTTGCAGGGGGTCCTGTGCATGATCCTTCTAGGGGGACAAATCCAGCCCCTCCTCTGCATCCTGCCCCACCCACTGAAGTTGTTAAGACACTGTGGCTCTTTCCTGTGAATGTCAGAAAGTTCAGCTGCATCAGACCCATTGTCTGGGTAGCCCACTGTTAGAGCATCAGAGATACTTTGTGAAAGGGTAGTTCAACTTTTGGGGCTCAATTATTACCTCAAGGGATGTTTCTCATCCTTAATTATGTACTGTTATCCATAAATGTTAAAGCTTATAGGATTCCATTTATATAACATTATTGAAATGACAAAACTATAGAGCTGGAGAACAGATTAGTGGTTCCTGGGTGCTGGGGAATGGGGGTGAGTGGGAGGTGGGTGTGGTTATAAAAGGACAGCATGAGAGATCTTTGTGATAGAAATGTTCTGTACCTTGACTGTGCTGCTGGATATAGGAACTAACACATGGGATAAAATTGCATAGAACTACGCATGCATGTGGGGGTGCGCACACATACAGGTAAAACTGGGGAAATCTGATTAAGATTGTTGGATTGTATTGTGAGTGTCCTGGTTGTGCTATTATACTACAGTTATGCAAGATGTTACTTTTGGGGGAAATTGGGTAAAAGCTGTACCCCAGGATCTCACTATATTATTTCTTATAACTGCATATGAATCTATACTTACCCCAAGATAAAAAGTTTAATTAAAAAAATGTTAGCATGCCTAGATATAATACTCAGTGGTATTTGTTGCACTGAACCATTTATTCTTTCAGCCAGTGCTGCCTCTTGGGAGTAATAGATTTCATGGGATTTTTGTTCACTTAATGAGAGAATATTTCTACTTTCCAAAATGTACCTCTAGCTTTAACTTCTCCAGTATTCTCTTTATTCTTATATTCACAGTTTTATAGACATCACTTATACTCCTTGGTGCTCTTGTCTGTGCACTGAAGAACCCAGTGATTGTAATGCAACCTCAGTGTCCCTTTGATTGTTTAAATTCTTCTTCTGTGTGATTTTTGCTTTCTAAAGGCCAGAACCGTACTCAGCCCCAGCCCAGCCATGCTTGCACACTGGTTTGGCACAGTCACAATGGGGTCTTCTGTTTGGTTTTTATTTTTCTTCTTCCTCTCCCTCCCCCCCCCCCCATTTTCCAATGTTTTTGACTACAGAAGCACCTTAAATGGAAGCTTACAGAGTCCAGTCTAGGAAAGACTCCTAGGTGAATTCCCTAGATCTTAACTGAGAATTCAGAGCTTTGAATCCTGTTAAGTGGAGAAGAACACCTCTGTAGGCTTTCCCATCCTATTCACATGGTTTCATAGGAGCTTGTCACTTCTTTCCATTAATTTTACAATTCAATATCTGGAAAAAACTTAGCATCACCTGCAAAATCTGAAAGTGTACTGTACTTTCCATGCTCTAAATAAGGTAAACAAATTTAAGTCCTGTTCTAATTCCCTAGAGATGGGCATCCACCTCTTCTGGATCTTTTCAAACACTAGGTCATATCCTTCCCTTCTCCCCACCACCAATCCCATCCACACAATCTCCTGACCAGCACATATGGTTACACAAGGTCAACTAAGATGACTTGGCTAAAAAGTAACCTAAAAACTGTGGCCCAATTTATTACAGAATCCTAGAGACAGAAAAGACTGTGAGCACATCTTATTTCTGATTCAGCACCCTACCTAACCCAAGAGCCTTGCTTGTTCGATCTTCTTTCTTACAGTAGGTCCACATTTGTTTGCCTCCAGGTCCCTCGGTTGGTTGTGCTATTCTGCAAATCGAAACCTGTCTCTTCCGTATTGCATGCACTCTCTCTTTTTTAGCCATTTTGGGGACATCAAGGGTAAACAGAAGATACCACCAGGCCCTCTTTACCCATTTATGTGTGAATCTTTCCCTGAAGGTATTATTTGATAAAAGCAGACTAATGGTGGAGTTACACAGATCTGGGTTCAAAATATCTGTTCCTGCACCTACTAAATGGGTGACTTTGAGCAAACTGCTAACTCTCTCTCAGACTGTGTCTTCACATGTAAAACCTGTCTCAAAAGGTTGGGGTGAGAAGTACGTGAGGTCCTGGGCATAAAATCCCTGGTATATAGTACGTGCTTTCAGTATGATGACTTACATTATTAGTCATAGCTGCAGTGTTGAGCACTTCATATGCAGTATTTATCTTTACTTCTCACAACAAGCCTATAATAAAGGCACTGTGATCATTTCCCACTTTACAGATGAGAGGGCTGGGGCCAGGTTAAGTCACTTGACCAAGGCCATATAACTGGAAAATGGCAGAGCCAAAATTCAACCTCGGATTTTTCTAACACTAGAGGAAAGAGCCCTAACCCACAATTCCATGTCATCATTTCCCTCTTCCTCCCTCTAAGAACCTTAATACATTAATCAGGCAGTCACCTCATATCTTTCTTGGAAAGAGACAGGGTATCAGTAAAGAGAAGATGCATATTTTAACTGGAAGGAACTACAATACCTCTCATTCAGTGTTTGTGTAATTATCATGAATTTCAAATTAATATTGTCTGAATTAATGGGGTTACACATTAAAGAAACAAAACGTGATCTTTAGGGTACTTCTTTAGGGTTTTAAAAGTTGATGGTTCTAGGGGCGCCTGGGTGGCTTAGTCGGTTAAGCGTCCGACTTTCGCTTAGGTCATGATCTCGCGGTTCGTGGGTTTGAGCCCCACGTCGGGCTCTGTGCTGACTGCCAGCTCAGAGCCTGGAGCCTGTTTCAGAGTCTGTATCTCCCTCTCTCTCTGACCCTCCCCTGCTCATGCTGTCTCTCTCTCTCTCTCCTAGAAATAATAAAAAAAAAAAAAGTTGATGGTTCTATACACATAGCAAATCACAGGAAAATAAACAACTAAATAATTGAAGAATTGGGAATACTGGACAGGATTGATCATGATTTTGATCAGGATTGTTCTAGGAACTGCAAAACCATGGCTGTTCTAAGACAAAGTGGACAGGGCCTCTGTTCAATCCTCTCTGACCTGATGGTTCTAAAGAAAGAACCAGGACTCATAAATTCCTGTAACCACTTATTTAAGGGAGGCATGGAGGCTTTTGGCAGTGTGTTGATTTCTACTAATTAATTTTTAGGAGCTCTTCTGTTAATTTTTCCTAAAGTTCAAGGGTGTAATCCTTGAATATTGACCAATTAATTAAAGGTTATGTATGGGCCAATTAATCAAGGTTCTCATCTTTACATTTCCATTTCCTCAGGGATGTGAGGTAGTAATTTCTTGGTAGAAGGAAGAAGGGGATGACTCTTCCTGTGTCTTTCCCAAGAAATGAGCCTGGCACTGTATGAAGGGATGGCACTTGTGCATGTAGGCAGCAGCACTGTGCAGCATGAATCTAACATCTAAATTGACTTGGGGATCAGTCTCTTAACATATGAGCCTTGATGTGTTCAAGTCTAGAAATGAAATGATACTCATGCTATTATAGGGGAACTGGGAAGATTAAATGAGATATTGTATGTTAAGTGTTGTGGTGCCTACTCCTTCATCAGTTCATTCAATAACTATTTATTTAGTTTTCCCAGGCTCTGGGCCTGTGCCATGCACCAGGATTACAATGGATTACATTGTTCACAGCAAATAATAAGTCAGGTTGTTCCTGTCGTCGAGGAGCTCACAGCCTAATGGAGAAGAGAGAACAACAGCAGAGTCAGAGATAAAAGATAGAATTACAGAATGTGATAAAGGCCATGGAAAAGAACCTAGATGTAAGAGATATGTCAGGGGCTGGGGGTGAGGGAACTGGGAAGTTGCTGTTCAATGGGCATAAGGTTTCAGTTCTCCAAGATGGGTAAGCTGTGGAGATCTGCAGTATAGCGTTGTACCTGTGGCTCATATGACTACATTGTGCAATTACGCATTTGTTAAGAGGGTGGATCATGGGGTAAACATTTTGGAACAGTAAAATTAGTGCATAAACCAGTATGTTTAACTGTAAACTATAAAACCACAAACAAAAGTTGTGCACACACTTCACTGACTTGACACGAGTAAAGCATTTGGAATATTGCCTGATACAGAGGAAGTGCCATATAAGTATATGCTGACTAAAATAAGTAAGTTCAAATGTTAGGGCTTTATTCTAAGAAAATAATCGTGGGGTGCACAAAGATTTAATTGTGAGGATGTTTCACCCCAGAAATGTTAATATGAAGTTGGAAAAAAACCTAAATGTCTAACAATGGGCGATCAACTAAGCAACTGATATTAATCCATAGAGAATAAATAAATAAAAGAGAACCTAGGGCATGTTAATATTAGCATTGTGGACAAGAAAAGCCTCTTTGTGGAGCTGATGGACTGAGCAATGAAGGATGAGAAAGACCCATCCTGCGTGGGATAGGGGGGCATAGGTTTAGAGAATAACATTTTCTGTGGACAGATCAGTAACTGCAAAAGCTGGTGGTGGGGAGAGACTTGTCAAGTCTGAAAGATGAGCCCTAAGGGAGGAGTGAGTGAAGGAGGAGGGAGAGGCTTCAGAGAGGCTGGGGAGTGGAGCAGTGTCTGGTACTGCTGGGTCTCCCAGGGCATGGAAATGAGTGTGGATTTCATTCCATGTGTAATGGGAAGCCTTTGAGGAGGTTTACATGGGAGGATCTCATGGTCTGTTGATAGGTTAAGAAACTGCTCAGGTGGGCCACCTGGAAGCTGGGGGGCTGGTCAAGAGGCTATTGGGCACAGCCAGGGGGAGATGATGGCAGCTGGACTGGTGTGGTCAAAATGCAGAAGCAATATGCATGGCGCTGATCGTGTGACATCACAACCAACAGGATCGGCTGCGAGCTTGGGTATCCAGGAGAGAGGAGGTGAAGAATTAAGGACAGAGCCTTCAATTTTGGTATAAGTGTTAGGAAGGACCAAGGTGTCATTCACTATGATAGGAAGACTGGTTTGTGGGGAGAAATAAAGAGCTCAGCTCTGGGACATGTTGGACTTGAGGTGTCTGCGGAATATCCAGATGGAGAGATCAAACAGTCTGTGGAGAAGTTGGGACTGGGGCTCTAAGTTTGGAAGTCATTATATTCCTAAGTGATAATAATAGCAACTTGCAGTTTATGAGTTTTCTCCACGTTCTTCACCTATAGCTGTCAAGCACGCCCATTAGGTTGTGTTATCAGGAATGATTTAGGGCAAAAGGAAGATTTGTGGAGGGAGAGTTTGGAACTGTTGGACTTCTCTGCTGGGCAGGCCCTCCTCCGGTTCCAACTCCTACTGCCAGGATTTGAGAGGTTTGTCCCATGGCGTGAGACCTTTGAAATTACGAAATGCAGCAGTGACAGTTGTCATACTCCAAGGCCTCCCTGAAGTAGCCCTTTTTGGGGAGCCTGGGTGATGGGGAGATGAGACCGGTGGCCTGGTTTTTGAGTCTGGAGGGGACAGGGAGAGTCACGTAGATGACACCCCAGAGCAAGTTCGCAGCATCTGGGCTGTACATCCCTCTGCCTGTCTGTCACCTGGGTGGAAGGCTGTGATGTCCGTGGAAAGGTGAGATGTGCAGAATTATCCATCCATTGCTATCTTTGTTACCTTAGCATATTGCCTTCCAAGGAATCAAACTCTGCCACAGGTTATAGGACCATTGCTGCACAACAGGCTGGAGTTCTGAGCCCTGCGGAGGCACCTAAGGGAACAGAAGAGAAAAATGGTAACAGTTTCTGTTCTGTTCTCTATCTTCCCCCATAGACTGATGTGGCCAGGGCAGAGTGATACTATGAAAAAGTTCTCTAGCTCCCATTCTGCTGTTTCCTGCCTATCTGAGTGTTTTTTGCAAGTACCCTGAGCACCCCAAATCTCAGCTGGTCCATTTGAGGTATAGGAACAGTCTCAAGTGCTCTGCCTTTCTCCCAGAGTTATTTTAAAGTTCAAAAGAGACAATAGGTGTGAAGGTGCTTTGGTAACATTAAAGTGCCGATAAAGTATGAGACACCTGTTTTCATGTGGTCAGCCATGCCCCTACCCTCATGAGAGTTAGTCTGCTGAGGAGGATAAACACTGAGCGCTGACACGTGTCCCCAGGAAGGGGTAAGAAGATGTGTCTTTAGGGACTGTAACAAGAAGGGCTGCTCGGTTTTGACCTGTGGTTCTCAAAGTGTGGTCCACAGACTGAGCAGAAGCCTTACCTGGGAACTGGTTAAACGTGTACATTTCCAAGCCCCACCCCAAATCTACAGAATCAGAAAGGCTGAGAGCTTGCATTTTAATAAGCCCTCCTGGAGATTTTGATTCATGCCCCAAATTGAGAACCACTGGTCTAGGCATTCAGGAAGGCCTACCTGGGAAAATGACTTTAATGAAATAAGGAGAAACAATTAGATTTTAGTCAAAGCAGAGGGGAGGGTGGGGTTAAGAATACAATTCCAGAGGAATGGTTTGCACAAGAGAGAACTAAGTCCTTTTGAGATAGTGACGCGAGCCCAGTGTGGTAGGAAGGACAGAGCAAATGTAGGAGGGAATGGATTGAAGCAGCCCAGTGGAAGGGGCCTTATAAATCCTGGGAAAGATTTTGCAGTTTATGCTCAGGTCAATGGGAAGCCATTAAAGGGTTTTGAGCAGGGAAGGGCTTTTTCTGATCAATATCATGCTATTGTAATTTTAAAACATTTCCTTACAATCCAATAAAGACGGTTAATTGTCTTAATTAGAGCTTATACTCTAATTGAGGAAAAGGCACAATATAACTGGTGAGCCAGTCTATGAATATCTGATCACCACTAATTGAGTGTTTGGCACTGTACAAGGCACAGTAAAGGATGCAGAAAAAGTAGTGGCTCCTTCTCTCAAGGAGGCTTGAGTATCTGGGTGAGGAGATGAGATGAAAGTACACACACAGCTCACAGTAAAGGATTCCAGATACTTTACCATTAAATTCCAATCACCTGGGCTTGCCAAGGCAGGATTCCTAAAACTGGGTAAAGTGTTGGGGTAGTCAGGCCAGGCTTCCCGGAGGAGGTGGGGCACAAGTTTGGCTTGGTGGAGGAAAGCATACAGGCAGAGATGAGCAAGGGATTTCTCTGTTTCCTGGGGAAGGCTTGACATTTCACAGAACACATTGGGAAGTCCTGGGTCATACACTGGGAGGAGTGGCTGGGACCAAACTGGGCAGCCAGGCCTAATGAAAGGAGGCCTCTTGAGCTGGCCACAAAGGCCACCAGATGATCCTGACCCTGAATGAAGCTGTCCTTGGGGTCCTTGGCCAGAGTGCTGGTGGGAGGCATCAAGCAGGGAAACAGGGGCCATTGTGTGCCATCAGCACTGAGAATTTCTTCTCCATCTCTTTCCCAGGCTCTTCTTGGGCATCCCTGATAGTTGACTGCTTTGTGCTTGTTTTTAAATCATTGTATTAAAATATGCTCATCATAGAAAAAAGTTCACAGACCTTAAGTTAATAGCATGCAGAGCTTCCCCCAGTGAACACACCTTTGTCAACCCTACATGTTGGGTTGGGTGATCAGCAAATGCAACATTTCAGTGCCCCGAAGCCTTCTTCTCCCCCCAACCATTTCTCCTCTGCTTGCATGGAGAGTCCATGCTCCCTGGAGAGTCCATGTTCTCACTGCTCACTTCTTTTTGTACCTTACGGCCTCTCTGTTACTGGCTTCCGAACATTACATTTGTGAGATCTCTCTGTGTTGTTGCCTGTAGCTGTCGATGATTTCTTCTCATTACCAAAGGATATTCCAAGCCAAAAGATGCGTGAGTACATGACCATTTACTTATCCATTCTGCTGTTAATGGGCATTTAGGTAACTTCCAGTTTGGGGCTATTTTTTTATTGTGTTTTAGCTTTTGATTTGGGTCTTCCTCTTCAGTTTGCTCAGATTTCCCTTATTGCCACTAAATTCATGTCCTTTAAAACTGAAGGCTCTGTTGTATGTGTGTTTGGCAGGAAATAAATAGAAAATAATACAAAATAAAAAGTGCACAGTGAGAAATGGGTGGTTGGAGAAAACTGCCTCCCCACCCCAGCCTCCTGCCCCTCCCCTTCTTCAAGGAACCTCGGTTAGGGGGCACAGCAGCAGTCAGCTCTGAGATGCTCCGGTACCTGCACCACAGGGCCAAGGGTTTGTTCTCGGGAGCCTATGGAGGTTTGGAGATGTATCTTGTTCATTTTTATAAATGGCTTGGTGTAGGCACTTGGTAAATGTTTTTTGAATGAATGAGCTTCTAATAAAACAAAGCACACAAGTCACTGTGAATCTATGGTGTGCCACAGGGGCCCTGAGAATACAGCGAGGTATGAAATCTTTCTCATGAGGATCTTTTGAAAAATGTTTGTCAAGCACTTTGCCCCTTGCAGGATACCTTCTAGGGCCTTTACACCTGTCACCTCCTTTAATTCTTACACAGCTCCTTGGGATGGTTACTTTTCTTATCCCTATCTACAGACAGGAAAGCTGAGGCACAGCCTATACTCAGAGAGTCACAGGTAACATTCAGAGTCAGCCAGTCAGCTCACGTCCATGTTCTTCCCCACCTAATGGCTGGTATCAAGTGAGCACAACCAGCAGGAAGCCTGTGGGAGAAAGGGCACACAGGGAGCCATTCCCTCCTGTATGAGGCCCAGATTCTCAGTGGGAGGTGGGATTTGAGTGGGACCTTGAAGAAGGGGTGAGGCTTACAGAGATGGAGAAGAGCAGGTGGGTCCTTTGAGGTGGAGGACCAGCTGGGGTAGATGCTGGGAGGTCACCCTGGAGAGGCTGCAAGGGGGTGGGGAATATGGGGAGAGAAGGGGCATATCCTGGTTGGATTCTCAATACAAATACTAGGAGGATGTTGTGGCACATCCATCCACAAATGCTGTCTGAGTCAGTATTTCCCCCTCCAGGGCCTCTGCGGCATGTCCACTGTTTGACTCTCTGGCTGCCGGATCTCCGTGGCCCTGACTTCTGCATGTCACGTGAGCTCAGCCTGTCTCCCTACCTAGTCTCCTAAATTGGCTATTGCCCACTGCCCCCAGGCACGACCTTGCTTTGGGTCTTCACTTAGGCCCTCAGAGTGAGGCTGCCAGCACCTTGCCCTGCCCCTGATTGCAGGACACAGTCCCAGGATGCTCAGAACTGAGAGCTGCCTGGTTCTCTCCCTTCCTACACACCTGCATTCCCCATCCTAGGGAACCCTCTAGACAACAAACAAATCCATTAACATTTATTTAGGTTTTAGAGGGCCGGTATTAAAACACAATGCAGAAAGCTCTGCAGCCCACGGAAACAGTTTAGAATTCTCTACTCCTCCCCCTCTCACCACCAGCAATTTGATAATTATCTTGAAGACAGTAGAGGTGTTCCTTTCCTTCCTCCCCTTAAGCCTAGCTCCGTGGTTCTCAAATTTGCTTGTGAAAAAGCCTTTCTGAACCAGGTGGTAGGCGAAGCACGTTTGCTGCACTTTATAGGCAATTTAAGGGACTTTCAAGTATAGTTTTGACTCTGTGTGAGTTTTTCCTCCCGTGCTAATTTGAGAATTGAAGTCCCGCTGTACTGGTAAGTTGGCTGGGAAGAAAAGCTTTCCTCCTGCCCCTTCCTGGTAGGACTAGGGCACACTCAAGGCCCGCGGCCCCCCAGCGCCCAGGGACCCTGGCAGCTGCGTACCCAGCCTTGCCAGCAGCCTAGAGGACACTTCGTGGAGACTTGAAAGTCCCTGCCACTTGTGGAGAGATTTAAGTCCATTTGGCTCCTGAGCTGAGCCTTTATTTTCGGAGCCAAGAGTCTGTCTCCCCCACTAGACAATGTGCTCAGCAAAGGCAAGACTTTCCTCTTCTCCACTTTTCTTCAGCCTTCCCCTCCCTCCTCTCTCTTCCTCCTTCCTCTGTTTCTCCTCCTTCTTCCCCTTCCACCCTCTCGCCACCAAGTTCCCACCACTGAGCACAGTGCCTGGCACAGAACCACTGTTCTATAAAGTTTGATAAATGAGCGAATGAATGCCATCATTTGGCCTCTGAGAAAAATCCCCCCCCCTTTTTTTTTAAGTTTCAGGTCCTTGGAACTGGATTGTCGTGTTCACCTTTCTGTCTTTTTCATTATTCCCTGAAAGCACAAACTCAATTTAGGCTTTAGTGAAAAATGAAGAGCATTAGACCAACCTTTCAAAATTGCTTGGTCAGTACTTCCTGCCTGCCTGTACTTCATGGTGCTGTCATCACTGGGTAATTATAACATTAAGTATGTACCTGATCAGCAAGTTGCTTTTAATTAAAATCCCCTGTTGGTTTCCCAGCACCTCAGGGCTCCTGGAGTATTTGTTCAACTCCTTGGGCTGCTGGCAGAGTTTTAGCTCCAGGGATTAGGAGCAGTCCAGAGGTTCTGGGTCAACCTTTCCATCCCTTCCTCAAGCTTCCCCAATATTTTTTCCACTGTGTGGTGAGCAGCTCACTGTGTTTGCCTCAGGAAGGGGACATGCTACCTGCTCAGGGACAGGGGAATGCTTAGGTCCTGCAGAAGGAGGAAGAAGCGCCTGGAACCTCGGCTTCTCTGAGTGATTCCTAAAGCACATCCAACCCGCAGTGAGATGCCTCCCTGCACTGTGGACGGTGGGGCCACCCAGCCCCTCTTCCCATGTCTCCTCACAGGGGAGTTGGCAAGTGTGACAGAGCCCTTTCTCCTATTCTTTTCACATTATTTATAGATTCTACAGCTCAGCAAGAGTCTAGTCTTTCTGTTTATAAATCCCAAGGTAAATGATTGTCCTGAGCTTGTTTTTTTCATCCATAAAATGGAAATAATAATACAGCCTATCTCTTGAGGATTAAATGATGCATGTAAAGAGTTTCACCTAGTTTCTGGCACATAATAAACTCTCAGTAAGTGGTGTCAATGATTTCTGTCACTTCTCCTCTTCCTACTACTGCTACTACCACCAGCAGCATTAGAAGTAGTAGTACTTCCTAACCACTACCCAGTAAGAGGTTGCCTACTTTAGATGGCCTCCAGAGGAAGATAGCCTTCCTCTCTTGCAGTGTTAAATGACCTTCAATGCCAGGAAAAGGCAGTGAGTCTTGGACCCACTCATAAGACTGTGGATGGAGAAAGGAAGATCTTTGCCAGGATATACCGAACAGTCTGTAGAAACTGAGAACATTTAAGGTGCAGTATTGATCTTTGAATACCAACATGTGTGCCAGTGAAGTTTACTAATACTTAAATGCCTATTTCTTTTTGACAAAGGATTATATCCCCCTCACCTATATGAACAAAAGAGCCCAATATATTACTGTTTTATTTCAATAGGAATTTATTGGGTACTCACTGAGTATCATGCAGATGTGGCAAATGTTTTTTCATCATTCGGTTACCTTTTGTGTGCCTACTCTGAGTTGGAGGTAGGTGTACAATGGTGAATAAGTTGACCTGCTATGGTGAAGGAGGAAATGAAGGACACAGAGGTAAAGAGCCTTCCCTAAGGGGCCACAGTGGCAGGATTATTATTGACCCCAGGCTTTTCCTGCTTACCCTAGCACCCTTTCTGCTGAACTGTGCTGATAGTGATCTCTGCCTTCAAGGGGACTGTGATACTTGTTATGAGACAAGTCATTAGCAACAAATCATTAAAAGCATTCATTCATTCAACAAATATTTACATCCCTACTATGGGTTATGTTCTGAGTAATGGATGAATATGAGAGACAAGTTATTGTTCTCGTGGAGTTTATATTCTAGAGGGGAAGACAAATGACAAATGAGCATATAAATAAATGAATAAGGCAATTTTACTTAGTGATAAGTATTGTGAAGAAAATAAAATAGCAATGGAACCATAGGTGATTTGGAGTTCCAGTGGCTGGGGAGAAAGAGCCACCAGCATGGACTGGCTTTGGGGCAGATCGGCAGGCAAGTACATGGAGACAAGAATGAATGTGACAAGAAACAGATGGAGGCCAGGGTGACTGGCCTAGGAGGAGAACCATTTAGAGTGAGGTCAGAGCCAGACTCCGGAGAGCCTGCAAAACATAACACATTATGTTCCCAAGTCCTAAATTAAATTTCTTATAATCCTGAGCCAAAATGTAGATTTGACCACTGGAGAAAACTTCCTTTACCAGGGAGGATTTAATATGAACCTTGAATGGGAAATGAGGGCTCTATACTGTGCATGAATGAGGGCACAGAGGCCCTTTAAGAGCAATTTGGAGAGGCACATTTCTCCAAATATTCCTTGGAGCATGATGTTGAGAAATGTTCGTCAACCAAAGCTTCTGGGGGAAACCTTTAAGAAGTTTGGGGAATTTGTAAACTGGACTTGCTTCTTCAAGGTTAAAAACTAGCAGAAAGAACTGGAGAGGTGAAACAGTTATCTGTTTCACCCTTTATAATCCAAAGGATCCCAAGTGTACTTGACCATGAAATCTTATTTACTTTCAGGACTCATATTAATACCGCTTAGAATTAAGATACCAATGAACACCCTTTGGGAATCACTGCTAAAGAAAAATCTAGGGTTTGTGTGGCCCCAAGGGATTAATGGCTTCAGCTCTGGGATCTCAGGGTGAATGATTCACTACTTGTGTGCAGATTGTTCACGCTGATGATCCCCTCCAGTGACTCAAATCATTGAGTGTCAACTATGCCTTTGTTGGCTCTGATCCACTTGTTTTATTTCACTTTGCTAGCAGGATAAGGAAAGGCCCGGAGAGAGAAAGTGAGTAGACATGCATTCATAAGTGCCCAGACTTGGCTGCTACAACTGAGCTGAAAATGAAAACAATCTTGGGTTTTAGAGAGTAGACTCGTGAATCCCAGTCTTCTGAAAGGGTCTATATCCATAGCTTGTGGGGGCCTTTCTTTAGAATGGGTGGTGTGTGTGTTCCTGGTAGGTGGGAGTGGGTACAAAGTAAGTCAAAACTTCACTACCAGTAATTCCAATTCATAGTTGAGACCAACTCTGCATGGTATAGGGCACTAAGACCCCTTCTAGCTGATGACTCCCTTTCCCCCCATTCTCCTCCCATTCCTTGCCATTACCAGAGGCTCATATTGTCAGTATTGCTCAAATCTCAAGCCCTAATATCTTTCTCACTCAACCACCCTTACCTACTCACCCTGCCCTTGCCACTTGGTAAAGCTATGTCTTGGTGGCTTCACAGTAGGGAGGGCAAATCAGGAGCCTAGCTTCATAAGAGATGAGAAGCCAGAGACCTTCTCCTTTCTCATTTTCTCTGCCCTTAATGCTGGAGCATTTGCTAAAACTTCCCCTTTGCCTTAGCATCCTGCCACTCGAATATCTATGTCCTTTGAGCCCATTTTTCCCTAGATGCAATTACCTCCCCACTTGCAAGAGAAGGGTTTGGATGGAACTGGTGTGAAAGTGATGTATCCATAGCTCCAGATGCTCAAAGCATACTGTTTTTTGTTGTTGAAATTACACAGTCAAATATAGCACCTGGCAAAGCTGTTCTGTTGGAAATGAGCCCTGCCTGCTTAATACCTCCTTACCTTCTTCCCTCCCCACATGGTCCAGTCCCAGGTTTTGGTCCATGTGGTAGAGGCCTGGAAGATGGTGGTTATCAGCTGCTGCCTTATTGCCATTAGATATGTTCAGAGTCCTTACTGGCCCTTAACCATAGCTGCCCTTAATCCAGAAGCAGGAGGGTCTTCCTCAAAGAGTTGAGTAACTGTGTGGGGAGAAAGTCCATTGCTAAGTGATTAAAACAACGACAACAACAACAGCAGCAGCAGCAACATAAAAACCTAGACATACAGGATGTAGCTGTGTGCCCTGGTGGAGCATTCAAATGATGGTCAGGGAGTTTCTGAAACAATCCTAGGTCCAGATTCACCCTCCAGTTCTTGCTTGGTCTGAGGTTTGATGAGGAGGCTCTTCTTGAGTTCCTGTGCTTAGATATCCTTCCAATAAACCTCTTGTTACCTGAAGTAACTCACTGTAACCATGAGGGTCTATCTAGCTACAACTTCTCCTAGGGTCTTTAATATGTTTTCTTTTTTAAGTCATAAATATATCTGTCATGTTTTCCTTATCAGATTATAAATTCTTTGAGATAGGTTCCAATTCAGTCACTCTGTTAGTTTCTAATAAAAATTGTTAGAATAAAAAGAGAAAAGAAAGGAAGGAGGGATAGGAAGAGGAAAAGACAGAAGGAGGGAGGAAAGAAGGAGTGAGCGAGGTGAAGAAGGAGGGAGAGTAAGAAGGATGGAGGGGGAAAGAGAAGTGTGCAAGGAGGAAGGGGGGGAGGAGTTAGTTTTTGGGATGTATGTGATGTATACAACCTGCATGCCATCGCTGTGTACACCATGGCTGGGGTAAGAGTGGGGAAGAGATGGATGAACTTTGGATGAGGATGAAGCTGAAGTTTTCATGAAGAAAGGCTGGAGAAGCCCTTGATTCAGAGTAGAGTCTTGTTTTTGGAGAAATTATTTTTGCTGGATATTTTTGGGGGCTGAAAAAATGGAAGTTTATTTCACTGCCAAGTCTGCCTGTTTCAATTTGGCAAACACAGATTTCTTCACTCTATTTTGTGTGTCAGATGGCACTGAAATGCGCAACACTGGCTGGGCTCTACTGACTCTGCTGGTTGGTTGTTCATCTAGCTCCCAGGACTCACCCACCAGGCACAGCCCCCAGCAGAGGCTTCCTGCTATTACAGAGAAGGCCAATAGAGGGCTCCCAAGAACACTGAGCAAAATTGGGTGGCCAAGACCAGGGAAGGGTCCAACTATAATGGCAGTGGTTATTATAGTTGCCTAACACGCAAAGGGATAGAACTGGTTTCAGATGGTAAAGGCAGAAACACAGGAGCAACTGTCATGAATGCAATAAAAGTTACTGCATTGAAGGAATCTCAGATTAGTTTATATACAGTATGCTGAATATGTTAAAGCCTTAATTCTGTGCACTGTTATCTTGGGGGGAAAATCACTTAATTTCTCTAGGTCTCAGTTGGCCCTACTTTAAAAAAATGTGATACTGAGACAGTGAGAGTTTGGATTTCTAAGACCTTTTAAGGTTTAACCTTCTATTACTACAACTTAAAGGAATCGTATTCAGGAACAGTCTGACAAAACATGGCTTACTCAACCAAAAGAGGGTTGATCCTGCTCTCCGACACAGGACTAACAAAATGATTCTATTATACACTTGGAGTAGTAGTTAGAATAGGGAGTGCAGCCTTGAATGACCCATGAGCTAGAGACACTATGATGTGAGTGAAAGGTAACACTAACTAGAGCCAAAAGACTTAGATTGAAGTCTTAATTTTATTTACTAGCCAATCCCTTCATCTCTCTGGGTCTCAGTTTCTTCATCTATAAAACTGGGGTAATCCAGGTTTCCTTGCCTACTCCAAAGTACAAAGGTCAGATAAGATAATACAATGAAAGTCTTTGGCTACTATAATGTGTCATACAAGTGCCCAGTTATTAATAGATGCACTAGCTTATGTGGTCTAAATTTAGTAACATATAATGTGTGAACACCTTGAGTCTTTTCTTTCCTGAACTTAAGATCTCATATAAACTGCATTATAGTAGTTTGTAATCTTTGTAATCTTCTTCAACAGAAAATAAATTAGAAAAGAAATATTTCTGAAGTGCAGAGGAATAGGAACTAGATTTGCAGAACTTAGAACTGGAAGGGAATTCAAGAGACTGAGCAAAACTAGGTAATTGGTAGCCAACATTGAGACTGTGTTTGATGTGGGAACTAATATTTGTTTGTATTCATTTATGTATTCATTTCAGTTGCTTGAGGACCTAAGAATGCAAATTTTGGAATTGGGAAAAGAAGTAAGGTCATGCAATGGAGTTGTATGTCTAGTCATCCCTCCAAGCATATATTGAGATATATCTATTTGCCAGACACCATGTTGATGCGGGAGGCAACACAAAGAAATTCATACAGAATATGATTCCTTCCTTCAAGGAACACAGAACATTCTGCCTGTCATATAGTAAGTACACTGAGATGGAGATAGAAATCCATTTTTATTTTTGTTTTAGGACAAATGAGACACAGATGTCAAGGAGGTAGTACAGTGGTTAAGAACAAAAGCTTTGGAGTCAGATAGCCTTGGGTCTAATCCTAGATCTTTGTCCTTGAGCAAATTATTTGGCTTGTCTAAACCTTGGTCTCATCTCCTATAAATTGGGTTTGTGCTGCCTACCTTAAAGAGTGGCTATAGGGATTAGATGAGCTAATGTGTATAAAGCACAGTGAATAGCACATAGTAAACCAACTATACATGGTGGTTATTATTGGTATCATCATCATTATTATAGAGAGCCACAGTAACAAGCCATGCTAGATTTCACAAGACATACTGGGCATCACAGAAGTTCAGCGGAGGGAATAGTCAGCAAAGCTTTGTCAATAATGATCCTTAGGCCACTTAAAGGATGGGAGGATTTTCCATTGGTAGATGTAAGGAAAAGGTCATACCAGAGAGACACAGAGAGAGGCATATATGCAGAAGAGGGAAGCGGGAGAGAGTGTGGCATGGGGTGAGAATGACAAGATGTTTATGTTGCCATAACAAGATGCTCATGCCGTGATCTACTTAATGCATTCATTCTGATTTTGAAATTTCCATAAAGATATCTTGCCATGTCTCTCTGTGTAGGAAATTGCCTCAATTATCCTAATGCTCTGCTGGTCTGAATTGGAATACAGTTATGTAGAGTCTTGAGATGTTGAAACTTGTCTTCTGGAATTCTCAGCTATTTTTCCTTCTGCCAGTTTTCTATCTTACTAGGGTCTTTCACCCTGCCCAGTCATCCAGGATCCCCATGTACTTAAAAAAAACTTCATTTATTTTTGTTAATACATATGTAATGTATGTTTATTGAGAAGAAATTAGAACATAGAATAAAAGCTGCCTCCTGTGACCCTTATGGTATTGACCCCATCATTCCCTAAAAACACATTCTCAGAAAATGACCTGATACACTAAGTTAGCCATCTTAAATGGCCTTTGGCTTTATGAACAGGCATAGGGCTTCAAGGTAAATGAATTGGAATTTTAGGCATCTGCAGGCACACAGGAAGTCATTTGGGGGTGATAAAGGCAATACCAGTGTGTACTTATAAAATAAAGTATATTATTGACCACTTATACATAGAAATTGATTTTATTTTTACTTTTTAAAGACTTTTATTGAGAAATACATGTATATGTATACCATAAGATGTATGTATCTTTAGTTTGCAGTTGGAAGCTTTGACGACTGAATGCACTTGCATGCCTTCATCTCTGTCAGGATATACATTTTTATCTTTACAGAAAGACCCATTATGCCCCTTGCCAGTAATCTACCCCTTAAAGAAAGCACCACTGTTATTCCTTTCAACATAGATTAATTTTGAATTTAATATAGAATTTCATATAAATGGAGTGATACAGCATGTGTTGTTTTGTGTTTGGCTTTTTTTATTTACCATAATATCTGTGATATTCATTCATGTGTATCAGGGTTTTTTGGTGTTTTTTTTAATGAATAGTATTCTATTGTATAATTAAATTACAAACTGTTTATACATTTTCTTATTGATGGATATTTAGGTTATTTTCAGTTTGGAGCTATTATAGATAATCCCATAAATCACTGAGGCTCTGTTCATTTTTCTTGTCATTCTTTTCTTGCTAATTCTCTATTCCTTTTTAGTTTGGATAGTTCCTATTGCCTGGTTTTCAAGTTCACTGATCTTTTCTTCTGTAGTTTTTTCTGTTGCTAAGCCCATGCAGTGAAGTTTTCATTTCAGATATTGTATTTCATTATTCTAGAATTGCCATTTGATTCTTTTTTACTTACCCTTACTCTACCATGATTCCTTCTTTGTTTCTTCATTAAGTTCATATTTTCTTTTAAGTCTTTGAACATATTTATAATACCTCTATTATCATTTCCAGTCTATTTCTACTAAATGACATTTCTCCTGTTAATGGATTACTATTTTGTTTTATTTTGGTTTTTTGCCTATCTAGTGATCTTTTATTGTATGCTGGACATTATTGATGCTATAGTGTTGATTGCTTAGATTTTGTTGCCTTCCTTAATAGTTGAGTTTTGTCTGGCAGGCAATTTATTTACTTGTGAGTCAGTTTAATCCTATTGAGACTTATTTTTGAACTTCCTTAGAGATGACCTAGAGCAGCCTTTAACCTAGGGCTAGCTTAGGCCTCCTCTTAAGGCATGGACTTTCTGTTGTCTCTACTGAATTAATTAGGATTTTCCACTGTGGTTGGTGAGAACTCTAATGTCTTCCAGTATCTCCAATAGACTGGGATACAATCTCTAGTAGAAAAAGGAATAATTATTCTCTGATAATTTATCTTTCTGTGGTATATGTTACTGTCTTAGCCCTTTGAAGTCATGCCCTCCACATATACAGTATAATGTTCAGCCAAAGACTCAAGGGGACATCTGTGCATATTTGTGGATCTCCTTCTTTACACCATTCTCTTATATCTGGTACCATATCCCATGAATTTCAGCTACCTCAGTATCCCTGAGCCCCAGTATTTGTCTCCTGGGTTCAGCAAGACCATGTTTATGATCCGTATTATTGTGTTACAGTCCATCAAGTGCCTCCAGATGGAAAACTTAGTCAATTGCATGGCTCATATCATCTGTTTCCTTTTTCTCAAGAAGCATAGTCTTTTTCTGCTTGCTGTCCAATGTTAAAAAAAAAGGCAGGAATTTCGTATGTATTTTTCTGATTGTATAAATATTTTCATTAGGACATAAACTCTATACCAGTTATTCTATCTTGACTAAAGTGAAAGGCCACATAAAGTAGTTCTGTGAGCTCATTTTGCATATGGAGAAACCAAGGCATTGACCACAGACTATCTAGGACCATGATATTACCAACCCTAGGGTAAAACTGGAAGAATAGCAAGTTTTAAGTTCTTGATTTCTCTAACCAAGAGCATAGTCTCATGTAAAAAAAGTGTCTGTATGCAGATTGTGGGGAGAGATTGATATGCATTGAAACCAAATCATATTTCATAGAATGAAACAGATCTCAGCATTCTAAGCTCTGATTTACTGTAGTACTTGTTAGGGAAGTTTGTCTCTGCCTGATTTAGTTGGGTGGGACTATAAAACTAGTTGAAGACAATGAGTTTTAACAGAAGCAATAATGTGTTAATTCAGAGTGAACACTTATTGCTGGCTGAGACTTCAGTCTCTCTTTTCATTATATCATGATAACTGGCATTGTTTAAGATAATGGCTCTGTCAGTCTGGGTTTTTGAGTGACTAAGGTGAGTGGAGAGTGACTATTTAACTCTCAGTGGACAAGTAGCATGAATAAGAAGTAGTCCTTTATTTATTTAAGACATTGATTTGGGGTATTCTGTGTTTTCATGGTGTAATGTAGCCTATTCTGAATGATAGCATTTTAACAAAACTTTTTTGTCTTAGGTTAGTTTCCCAGAAGCAGACCTGAGATGAAAATTAGTACAAGTGACTTTTTTTTGTTTTTAATTATGGTGTCCTTAACATAGAGTGTTGTATTAGTTTTAGGTGTACAATATAGTGATTCAATAATTCCATATATTACTCAGTGTCCATCAAGATAAGTTTCACCTGTTTCACCCATTCCTTGACCCTCATCAGATAGTATGCTACAGCTTGATTTTTCAGAGAAATTCTGGAACTTAAGTTTTGCCTTGGTATTGTTTCAACTCAAGGCAAGGGAGTTGGGCTTTCTTATGATCATATACTACCATGATTAGGGAGGGAAGGCTGGTGCACATAAAATGAGCATGACCCACTATTGTGATTGGAAGAGAGTGGTTAAAAAGCCTCTATGCTTTCATTTTTAGTTCTGTACAACAGGAAGACTCATAAATTCTTATCTCATAAAAATGGCATGGAATAAATGCACTATAATAATTTTTGAAGATAGAAATTTCTTCAGAAGTTTCATATGGAAAGACCTTTTCTCCCTCATGTCAGTATGTCTTGACTGCAAGTAATCATAGTATAGCCACTGAATTTGCATGCAAATCTCCTACTAGTATTTTTTTCCTGTTTCCTCAGCCTCTGAGTGAATTTAGAGTAAATGAGAGCTTCCAAATTTGCCTTAAACTCTTGTTATTGCTTATTTGTTGCCTGCCATCAGGGTACTCAGACCATTTGCTCTGCAAAAAGATGTGGGTTGCAATTGCTTGTTTTTTGGTCACTACTTGATTTACCCCATTATCAGCCCAGCCAGAGTGACAGCTGCCTCTTTATTTGGCTTAAATCACAAGACTTTGGGGGAACATGTCTAATGGGGAGATTGTCTTTATTAAGAGAACTGAATGAGTTACACTGCCTTTGTGCTCTTTTGAAAGCTGGAGCAAATGGAATTTTGCCTGCCACAATTTGAAGTGAGTGTGCATGCTGCATTTACTGTAGTTAAAGCTGCAGTTACCACTGAAGGCAGATCATGGATCTCTGATCTTTGTGTGTTTTAGTGAGTGATGTGGAAAGGCTTCTGAATTAGGTGCACTTTACAGTGGTTTGGGACCAAGTGATACTTTGGGAATATAGAATCATATCCCTCTCTATCTCCACCCCCTTTTTGGTTTTCATCTCTTTTCCCCACACTCCCCTCTTTTATTTGTTGACATTTCTGGGCAAAGTATTCCTCATTGCAATCTCAGTTCTTGTTCTGGATTTTAAACCTGATAGAATGTCTGTTATATTGGAATTATAGCTGATGTGTAAACCAACTTCATTCTTAGTTTTGGAAAACTTTTATTGTGCCTTCCTACTCTATCTAGTTTCTACATGTTAGCTTTGCCCTAGTTGTTTGGAGTTGATCCTTCGCCTAGAATTTTCTGCCTCTAGCTCTGTCAACCATTTACAAAAATAACCTGTCAAATCAGTTGAGGTAATTGATGAGATGGGCTATTTAGCATTGTGTCAGGCTCACAAGACCTGACTAACTCAGCTGGGTTTGTCACTTTTTTTTACTAATTGGGTGGGTGTCGTGTAGACAAAAAACATACCATGTGGTTGGTTGGAGCTCCCAGTCAGAAAGAAGCACTCTTCTCCCATGGTCCCCAAACAGCATTGGCTGAGAAGTGGAGTGATTTTGACCTTACCAGATGTGTGACCTTGTTAGAAACATTATCTGATTTCACTGGCATTTTTGAGCCTCACTTTCCTGATGTATATCTTAGGATAATTTTAATAATCTATCAGACATTAGTATGGCCCTCTACAGTTTACAAAGTGTTTTTGTATACCTGCCTCCATTTTATCAGCCCAACTGTGTTCTGTTGACTTTATATGGTTAAATCATATTCTGGGCTTGAGCAAATCAGATCTGGATTAGGCTGCAGAGTGTAGTTCATATTGCTAATGACAAAATCTGTAAAGGGTCTCCAGAAACCACGTGACTAGGCTTCCAAGGACAGTGGCACCAAAACTGTCTAGAGCTGGAGGTCATGAGTTGTGTTTGTAATTTTTTACAAACACTTTTCCTACCCTTCTTTGCCAAGTCAAATTGTACACATTCTTCCGAGTTCAGCTTGACTGCCCCTTCCCAAGAGAGAGGAAGCCTTTCCTCTCCTAACTTCCCTTACATGGTCTCATAGTGGAGTGGCAATTTTGCATTCATTTATGTGCTTACTTAATCTGTATTACTAGTCTTTGAGTTCCAGGAGGGTAGGCACTGCCTTACTGAGGGACTGCTGCATAGTAGTACTCCATAAATATGTGTAGTCTGGCTGCATAAATGAAGAGACAAGTGAATATTAGGAAGCAGGCACAGTGGTTGATGGCTGGCCCAGTGAGCTGAAGGAGCAAAGGTTTTGACTTTCTTGCTGGCTGAAAGAAGCTGAGTTCAGAAACTTGGAGATCTCTGGGCAAAACACCCATATATATAGTGCAATGAGGCATGACTGCGAAAGCTAGGGCATTTGGGTAGACCCTAGTGTGCACATGCTTTCACTGTAAGGTGCATTCTACATATTACATACCTCCAGAGACAACCTATTTTGTGTCTTCGGTGTTGTTCTTTGGTTTACCCCTTTGAGAGATCCACCCCTTACTCTTTACTTCACCTTGGTTTCCTAGTTCTGACACATTTTGTCTCTGTCTGCCTCTTGGGCATATTCCTGCTTGTGAGACCTCCTCCCAGGGACTTATAATAGGCCCCACTCCAAGATTTCTGAAATTGCTACTTGAATTTGCCAGATATTCTGCTTTCTGGGTCCTCCACCCTCTCCCTTCCTATCACTAGTCAGGAGTTGTATGGAATTAGCTTTTAAACATCTGGGGTATTAGGATATCCCACATTACCATCCCTTGCTTGTTCATTTTCATAGAGATGACAAGGCAGACAAGGGACCTCACTTGCAGTGAAATATACCCTTACTTAAGATTCCTTTCCTGTTGCTAGAGGTGTTTCATAGAGCTTTTGAAATACACTGAGATCTTTCAGTGATAAGACCCTACTAAGTTAGAGAACACTGTGAAACCCCAATTTTTCTAACAGTCTCAGAATTAAGCATGCAATGAAAATGGTTAACCTATTCAAGAGATAGTGGCCATTAACCCAGACAGATGCTCACAAATAATGCCTGCGCTTGCTGTATAATAATGAGCACTATTAACTATGAATGACCTCATTTGTCCTTCTGGCATGTGTGTCCATAGAGAGTGACACATATGTGTATGGCCATTTAGCATCTGGGGAAACTATAGCCTAGACAGGTTAAGTGATTTTATCAGAAACTAAGGCTGACTATGAGGTGTTGGACCTTGGGAAGACATTGCATTTGGGTGACTTGCTGCTGTAAAAGCTGTCAATTAGAGTAAGGGTAGGATAAGAAACCAAAAATATGAACTGACTTGGGTCAACAGTGTTGGGACTGGGTCACCATGGGACGCAGTGTAAACAGCAAAAACATGAGAGAAGCTGATTAGGAACTAGGGGTTCAGCCTGTAGTGGAGTCATCATACCTAACAGCACAGGGAAAGGAAGATCTGAAGTGTGCTCCTCAAAGTTTAATATACGTACAGGAATCCTCGGGATCTTGATAAAATGAAGATTCTGATTCAGGAGGTCAGGGTCAGACCTGAGACACTGCATTTCTAATAAGCTCCAAGCCAGTGTTGAGGTTACTGGTCACTGGATCACTTTGAATAACCAGGGTCACAAGAGCTCTTGGCTGGGACACAAACCTGTGCCAATAGGATTCTTTTTAGCTGACAGCTCTTTTGAAAGCCTTAGATCTGTTTCCCTGGTGGGGTCTTCTTCCGTCCATGACTGGCCAGGTAATGACTGTCAGTGGGGCATACTGGGCTATGACCACATCTTGGAAAGTGACTTTACCAACAACCTTACTTCTTGAAGATTGGGAATTGTTTTCCCTCTGCAATGATGAACTTAGTTGAAAGGAGAGAGAACTCTTTGTTGTTGGTGTTTTTGTGAAGGACAAAGTATGTATTTGTTCACAGAATTGTAGGAAATGATTGAAAATAAGTTTTCCTGAAGGTATTTACAGCCAAGAACCTCACTAAAACATCCATTCCACATTGAATAGACGGGTGATAGGCTACACAAACACTCTGTCTTCAGCAACTTGGAGTCAAGTCAATGTTAAACTTCTCAGCAGCCAGCGGCTCCATGCCACTCGAGGTTGCCAAGGGAGTGATGAACGATACCCAGATTGGAAAGCAAAACCTCAGCAGAGACAGCAAATTATGGCATCAACTTAATGGAAATCTCAACCTTTCACCAAAAGGCTGACAGCTCCTGTGTTCCCATCAGCCCAGTGTGTTTGCTGAGACTTGTAACTACTGAAAAGAGAGATCAAAGTCCAATAAGAGGAGAGAGCCTCATAGATCAGGGTCATACCAGGCTGAGATGTAGATGCACACATCCATAATTTGGGGCATCACACTTCAGAGAAGCACTGGTCTTGCACTGGTAACACCAGATTTTTCTAACAGAACTCAGTAGTGTTACGATAGGTTTATTAATTACTGAGAATTAATTTAATGAATAATATACTTCCTTTTGTAGGTAAAAATGATCTTAGTAGTGGCCCACCTCACTCATACAAGTGCAAACCCGTAATCTGATTCTATATAAATCAGCTGTCCTCAAAACAACGGTAACAAGCGTAAAGCATGTACAAACTTGCTTGGTACTTATCTTAGGCTCCATGCAATAGGACTGAGAGTAAGGGATGTCCTCGTTCTCTTCCCTTATAAACAACAACCTGGACTGCTTCCCACCCAGCTCCTTGATTTTGGGAGGGATCCCAGAATCTACAAGCTCACCTCCAGCCAGCTCTCAGAGTAGAACTGGATTAGTTTAGCCATATTTATCCTTCATCCCAGGGCCCTTTGCAAAGCCAGTGGTGGAAGTTTTTTTCAAGCTGTGGAACTAGTTTCTTAGTGAGAACACTAAATGACCTGAGATGGGGTGTGAGCCTGCCAGTTAAGTCCCTGACCCTGCCTTCAGCCAACAGAGCTCACTAAACAGATTAGACTAAGTACTGGGGGGCGGGGGGCAACCCAGAAAGCATATCTAATATGTAAACTCTGTAAATAACTCATCATTAGATAGCAGCTCATAAGCAGAGAAGACTTATACATTAGAGAATATCACATCATTATAGTAAACCACAGGGAGAAAGTGTGTTTCTTTTTAGAAATGTTTGGATTGCCTCTTCTTCAAAGGTAAGTGGAGTTTTGCATTTGACAGTGAACCACAAATTAGGGATTTTGAACAAATTCTTTAGCCTCTTTGGATCTTGACTCCTAACATATAAAATGACCTTGGAGGCCTTCCTTTCTTAGCTCTGATATTCTAATTTTCCTGGGCTTGGCAAAACCTATGCAATCCAGAGCTGCTTCTAAAGTGTGTGCTGTTCTGAGACCATTACTTGATATCTCTAAGCCTCTCTTTTCTTTCTAGCAATGTTTGTGCCATCAAATATCTTATGATCACTGTTTGAAAAATACTGAATTGAGACTGATTATACTGTGAGCCTCCAAAACTTGGATTTCAGTTCATATATTTGGAAATCAATCTCCTATAAGAGTACAGTAGCTGAAAGCAAGCCTTTTGAAATGTCACACTATTAACAAACTCCCCTAAATGGGTTTAAAGTTTGACATCTGACTAATACCAGTATAACATGTGCCTGTAGAAATGCAGCCATGAGCTTAGATAAAAGCATTGTGAGTGTCAGCCCAATTCTCTGTTCCTTAGAGCAAAGAAACCAGGTGATGCCCTCCCTTCAGTGCTCAGTCAATGCTTGGTGGTCCCAAGAAGGTGGCAGATAGCCGGGGAGAACAAGATCTGATTTATTGCTCTGATTAATCATGGAGGGCAACAGGCTGGTGTCAGACTTTCTCTTGAGAGAGCGTGAGAACATTATTCTCCTCATTCCTTGCACACCAGGAACATTTGCTGCTGCTTCAAGCACAGAAAGGGTTGCGTAAACATTTTAATATTGCATGAGGCTTGTATAAGACTGACTGAGTATGTGAATGGTAAAGCTTGACACATAAAGAGACAGGGAGAGGGGGGAGGAGAGATCCTGGTAAAGACCTAAAATTGTGGTGTTTATTTTTTATATTTTGTCAACTAAAAAAAGCTGTCTGTAGTAACTGAGAATGTTTTGATGATTCTCATTGTAGAATTTTGTCATGGTGGTATATCACAGCCCATGGTAAATCAAGCCCAGATGCCAAAAAGTATGAGGATATTTCCTGTTTTATCTTGATTTTTCACACACAAAATTTAAAATCACAGCCATTCTGTCTTCCTTTTCCCCAAGTTTTGGATTTTGCAGTTAGCTTTATAGTACCCTAGATTGATAGGTAGGTGTTCTGTCGATTTCCGAACTAGGGTCTGTTTGTCATTCCTGCAGAACTATATGGCCATGACAGAGCTGCTGGGGAGAGAGGGTGGTAGGTCAGCACAGGCCAGGCAAGTCCCAGAGGAGTCCCTCTCACCTGAAAGGGCCCCACAGAGAGCATTTGTGTAGGGAAAGCTTAGTTTGTTTGGTTTTCACATTTAGTAAGTCACAAGACCAAGCTGTGGGTCACCTGGCATCTTACCCTTGATGCCTCAGCCTCCAGAACATCTTTCTTATGATCACTTTCTTCCAAGCCTCCACTTCTCCACATTTAATTGCTTTTTCTGATGTTTTGATTCTAGCTTCTAAACATTTCTCAGATGCTCACATGTTTCTTTATCTCCATCCTGGTCCAAGTTCAAGTTGTCTCCTGCCTGGATCACTGTACTGGCCTCTGAGCTCATTTCCTATACCTTCACTTATCTAGTCCCTGCTGCATAATAGTGGGGAGTTTGTTTGTTTTGTTTGTTTGTTTTTTGACACAAAATTATCTTCTCAAGACAAAAACCTAGTTGTATTACAACATGCTTAAAATCACTCAATGATTTCCTCTGAGATTCTTTTTGATAGAAAACATCATTCTTAAGCTAGAATATCAGACCCTTCAGATCTGCCTCCAATTCTCCAGCTTCCATGGCCACCATTCCCTGCCTCATACTTCATCGTCCAACCCTATCAACTCTCCCTACGTTCCTTGAAGTACCAAGGTCTCTTGTTCCTCTAGCTCTTCACATATACTTTGTGGTATTTTTTTTAACTCCCTGCCTCTCTTCCTTCACTGTAATTAAGCCATGGACTGAACCTTGCCCATCTTTCTCAATGTTATACTCTAAGGCCTAGCAAAAGATCTGGCCACTTAATAGGCATTCAGCAAACACATGACAAATGAATGGATGGACAGGTAAAGAGATGAAACAAAGAAAGGGGTCAGTATCTGGAAAGGACTCTACTATAGCTCCTTCCATATGTAATCATTGAATTTGGAGAAGGAGATCAAAACTGAGAGGGACCTTAGGAAGAGAGCTTAACCAACTAACTGCCTCATTTTGTAGGCAAAGAAACCAAGGCTCTTAACAGTCAAATGATTCACTTAACATCACACAGCACACACCCAGCTAGTATACTGAGACTAAAATCTAGGTCTTCCAATGCCTATTCTAATAATCCTGTATCTACTACTACTTCTCCAAAGATTTCATATTTGTCAACCTCTAGAACCTTAGGAATGGGGATCATTTTCATTTTATGGGTGAGGAATCTCCCTGAGGCTTAGAGAGGTAGAGGGCCTTGCTTCAGGTCAATTTTTGCAAATTGCCAATGTTCTAGAGAACAAGATGGGCATCAGCCACACAATCATAGCCACTGCCAAGCTGAAGTGAGGCAGCCCATGAGCTAATAGACAATGACTTTTGTCTACTCATGAGGCCAGGATAGTGCTCCCAGCAAATTGTCAGAATTTAGATTCAGTCATGCCACTTTCATACTTTCTCTGCTCTGTCTCAGCTGAGATCTGGTTATGCCTTTGTTTTCCCTCTGGCTAATTGCTCTGGCACTTTAGCTGTCTCGGTTGGTCACATAATCCACCAGCATATTCTAAGCAGTGGTCTACGACCAACCAGGTAGAATTCCAGATCTCCTCCTTGGGCATTAGGGAGACACAGAACCATTTACCTTTCCATGCATTGGTTCCTCCCTTGGCTGAATGAGAAGGCATTTTGGAAGGTGAATCTACTGGATGACTGGGAAAATGTGCATAAAATCCTGTGGACTCCTTGAGGGAAAAAAGACAATGTAAATTCCAGACATTATCATTATTTCTTCTACAGAAGAAGGCCTGATTTGAGGCTTAGAAGCTAAGTAAATGGGAGCTGAGAAAGCTTCCTGAGACCCTTTTACTTCCCAGCAGGCCATGAAGAATGTTAGGAGAATGTGTGGGATAGACACCTTGGAGTAGACCCTCAGTTCCCAAATCCCCTGTCTGTGCTCATGTCTAGAAGGCTGACTGTTGGGAAGGGCAGTTCAGGCAAGATTGATTTCCCTTAACTGAGACTTATTCATGGCTGGCAGCAGGAGATTGAGTTTCCTTTTCTTTCCTCAGGTTTGAGGAATGGTAACAACAGAGAGAGGCCAGGACAATCCAGTTTGTGAAATGCATTCCAGAGGTCTTCCAGTTAGTGCTCGGAAGATGTGAGGAGTGAGTGGTCTGGAGTAATTGAGCACCCCAGTACTCCTCCAGATGAACTTTCTCAGTGTGGGTGGCAGGGGCTGGGGAGGGGGCTGGCCTCCTTTTCATTCACATTTGTGGTGGTTGCTCTTGACCCTGTCAGGGAAAGAGGATTGAGTCTCAGGGATTAAAACTTCTCACCAAGAGGCTCCCTTTGTCTAGAAACTCAGGTCAGGTTCCCTTCACTTTATTTTCTATGTAAGAGAAATTTGTCAAGATTAGTGCTATTTCAGGGCACCTGGGTGGCTCAGTAGGTTGAGTGTCCGACTTTGGCTCGGGTCATGATCTCTCAGTTCATGGGTTCCAGCCCCGTGTCAGGCTCCGTGCTGACCGCTCAGAGCCTGGAGACTGCTTCCAATTCTGTGTCTCCCTCTCTCTCGACCCCTCCACCACTCATACCCTGTCTCTCTCTCTCTCTTTCTCAAAATAAATAAACATTTAAAAAAAAGAGATTAGTGCTATAATTTTTCCCAACTTATAGATTCTTGACGTGGGGATGGTAACAGAGAATACAAAGGAAAGGAATACCAGGTAGGGTGGGAAAAGGTGGAAGGTGAGGTAGAGGAGCGTACCTTCTCTTACTGTCACAATCTTCCTCATCTTCCTCTGGCCCCAGTGGGTGGAAGGACTTGGCAGAGTTCCACATGATTCCGCATGGTGCCGCCAACGTTTATCCCACACAGCTTTGGCAGGTCAGACCTCTAGGAATAGCTTAGTTGTATGCTTCAGGCTCGGGGTCTTTCCTGAGGTTTCAGTCAAGTCGTTGGAGCTATAACTGAAGCTGGAGAACCTCCTTCCATGATGGCCTATGCACTTGGCCTTTGTTCCTTGCTATGTGGACCCCTTCACAAGGCTGCTTGACTGGGCTTATGGCATGGTAGCTGTCTTTGCTCAGAACAAGTAGTCTAGGTGACAGAAAGGAGAAAATTGCAATGCCTTCTTCAGTCTAGTCTTACAAGTCAAATACTGTCACTTCTACCCCATTGTATTCATTAGAAGTCAGTCCCTAATTCCTGCTTACTTTCAGGGAGAGAGGAATTAAGTTCCATATCTTAAAGAAAGGAGTATCAAAGAACTTGTGGATATATTAAAACACCATGGCCTGCTACCTAAAGCATTCTAATTATAGAGACAGACGTTTTCCACCCTCATGCCAGGTGAATGTGGGCACTGGAATTGCCTGTTCCTCATCTGCAACTCGACCCAACTCCAAGAAGTGCATTCTGGTCCACTAAGGGTAGCTTCACAGGGAGCATGGTTGGTATAAGTCCAGCTGTCACTTCTAGTAACATCTTTTGGTGCCCTGCTGACTGTGGGGAGGGTAGCTCTCAGAATGAAGTCACTTGAGCAAAAGGGAGCAAAGGCACACAAACCTCATGCTGTAGCTACATGCCTTAACCCTTTTCTAATGCCCTGGTATAAATGCTGTCATCCAATGGGTAACATCACTTTGCTATGGCATTGAATTTTTCTATATTGTGCATGATTTTTCTCCACAGTAGGGAGATGTAAAAACACCTGGGTGAATGGGAGCCTCAGTCTTCATCCAGTCACCCCCCTCATGGCAATAATAATAATACTCGGAGACTACTCACAGTGAGCCTGGCACTGTTTCAAGCAGTGTTAGCTAATTTCTTTCACACAACAGTTGTGAAGTAAGCACTGTAATTCATTTTATAGATGAGGAGACTGAAACACAAAGAGGTTGTACAGCATATGGTACGTCAAATAAGCACCACAGTGGCTTTGATCTTTACAGTGGTGACTGCTGAGTCTGGGCTCCCAGATGTAAATCCTGGTGGCTTTACACATAGCCTTGGATGAAAATACAGGTGAATGAGGCAATGTTTCTCAGTTCATAATGTGAATATGAATTTCCTGGAGTTCCTGGGAACCCGTTAAAATGCAGAGGCTGATTCTGTGGGCTCTGGTTGGGGGCTGTGCTGCTGTGTTTTTAACAGGCTCCCAGGGGGCACTGATGGGATTGAGGAAGGGGGCAAGGACTACATTTTGAGTGACAAGGTGTCCCCCCCCCCCATTTCCCCATTTTTCCTGTCCTGGGACAGAGTTTCTCCACTTTAGCTGGACTTTAGTATCCTGTGGTGGGGATGGAGTGGATGATGGAGCTGTGAAAGAAAACAAAAATAGAATCAAAACCGTCTACCTTCAGATATCTGATTCAGTTGATCTGGGGGGGTCTTCTTGAGGAAGCAGTAGCTTTACAAGCCCTCCCAGCAATCAGGTGCAGCTGGGGTGTAGACCCAAGACACCAGGGGTAAATCTGCAGTTTGCTAGGAACATCCTGAGGCCCTACCCACTCCAGGATAGGACCTGCCTCATTTCCCTTTGCAGCAGCTGTGGCACTGACACCGTGGCAAGGGCTACCCCACACTGGGCTGGGTGCTACCAAACCCTTTATCTGCTGCAGGGCTGCTGAAGAGACTGGGGACAGAGCAGCTCAGAGCTGCATTACTTATGCAACAGAATGTTCTTGGAGTGCTAATGGGCTGTCTTGCTCTGGGGGAGAACAGCAGGCGCAGTGTCGGGCTCCGAGCTCAGCCAGCCTGGAAAACCTGCACGCTGTTCCGGGCCAGCATGTGTTGGGGATGCAGCGCACGCGCCTGGCCGGGCTTCCTCTACCATCTCATTTTGCATAACACTTTTTGTTTTCATTATGCCTAAATTTGGCCTGCCCAGAGAGCGTGATTAAAATGAAAACCTTATTCTAATAGAGCTTGGGAAATGGGAGAAGAAATCTAAAAATAGGCCCTGGAAGACAAAACTCAAATGGTATAATGACCAAGTGGGTTCAAACACACACACTTGCAGTCATTTCTCTTGGAGAGAGAAAATAGCAGTGACATCCACGCAGGTGTTTGTATAATCCAGGTCACATCAAAACTCGTCTGTTTTACAAATTCAGAACCCTGGGAAAAATGGAAGCAAACAGTAATAAGAGATAATAGGAGAAATAATAAGTCTTACTCCCTGTCTCTCTCACAGTGGAGTTTGGTGAGCCAAGAGTCTCTGTAATGCACTTTGTTCTCTGCAGCAAAACACCAGATAGTGACAGGAAACAGTTTGTTCACATTCTAACACAGAGCCCAAGGTGGGCTGTCCATGGGCACTTGGTTTTTGCTTTCATTCCTTGCTTTCTCTATAATGAAATAACCTACCCCTAATAGCTCAGCTTAAATTTAACTCCCAGTAGGGGCACCTGGGTGGCTCAGTCGGTTAAGCGTCCAACTTCAGCTCAGGTCATGATCTCATAGTTGGTGTGTTTGAGCCCCTTGTTGGGGTCTGTGCTGACAGCTCAGAGCCTGGAGCCTGCTTCAGCTTCTGTGTCTCCCTCTCTCTCTCTGCCCCTCCCCCACTCATGCTCTATCTCTCAAAAATAAATAAAAATGTTGAAAACAAAAAAATAAAACTTAACTCCCTGTAGAAAGCAAGGCATCCTTTAGTCCCTGGCCTTAAGTTAAATTCATGGGCTCCAAGTTCCCAGCATCCCTTCTATTTCCCCATCAGGGGACTTGTTTCTCTTTACTACCTTTGTTTCATTTGTGTTTAGCTCAGCCCTCAACTCCATGGTCTTGCACCATACAAGACACCTAGGAGATACTTAGTATGAAGAATGAATGAATCCCTGAGAAAGTCACCTGCATTTCCAAGACTTCTGTGTCCAAATCAGCAAAATGTTGGTGGAGAAGAGTTGGGGCAGATGATCTCCAATCACCCTTTCCTGTCTGACTCTCCATTACAAAGGGCTTGATTTTTCTGGCTTAGCCGTCTATCTACTCTGTGGGGCCAAAGTGCTTGGCGAGGTAAATCAGTGGCAGAAGACATGGCCTCAGCCTTGTTGCTCAGGGGAGCAGAACAGACCACTAGGAAAGATACAGTCTTGCAGTCACATTGCATATTCATTTTACACTTTGTCCGCCTCTCCCATTCCATGCTGTGTAATTTGTTCTAGTGTTTGGGTGTTGTGTGTGTAGGCCATGGGGTCTTACCGCCTGGCTCAAATCCCAGTCCTGCTCTTACCAAGCTGTGTGACCTTGAGCAAGTTACTGCTTCCCTCCCTGCACCTCCATCTTGTCTCCTGTGAACGAGGGATGGTAATTTTTCTACCTTGTAGGGTTGTTGTGAGGATTTAATGAGTTAATACACACAGCACTTAAAACAGGGTCCAAAGTAGGCACTCAATAAATGTCAGCCCTTTTTATTACTCCCTCTCTCTTGTATATTCCTATCTCTGCCCTTGTGCCTTTATTTATGAGCTCCCACTCCTCTACTGAAATCTGATTCAGATTTCAAGGCCCAGCCCCTCATAGACCATACATCACAGCCTGTCAAGCTGGGAGGAGCCGTACAGATAATTGAATCTAACCCCCTCATTTTACAGATGAGAAGTCAGAGGCACAGAGAGGCACAGCCAGTTGCTCAAGGTCACAGAGCCAGCTGGTGTTGCACAGGCCACGAACCCAGGGGGACCGACCTTGCAGCTGGGGTTTTCCTTACAGTGTTGGGCAGCTTCCCTCTTTGGAACTCAGATCTCTTTCAGCATCTTTCTTTTGCTGATTAGTCTCTTGTAAAGCCATGTGGTTAGTAATCACTTTTAGAATAGTCTTTCTTGATTAACCTTAAGTTCCCCACATGCTGAACATGTTCTTTTGTCCACGGTAGGTATTCGCTGCTACTACTACTACTACTACTACTACTACTACTACTACTACTACTACTATCACTACTACTACTGAGCTATATCTGACTAGTAGGTCATTATTTACAAAGTACTTCCAGATATATTCCTATCTAATTAATGCAACAATGCCAAGAGGCATGGATTATTTTTACCTCTGCTAGATGGGGGAAACAGGTTTAGAGAAAGGAAGAGAACTGCTCAGGGCCACCTAGCACATGGAAGGGAATTGATCTTTCTGCAAATAGCCCTGCTATTCCTGCTTGCCTAAAAGAATGAATCTGTGACTTAATGTTTCATGTGGATTTGTCTTGTTTTCTTCACTAGAAGGCCAAGGCCATGTGTTAAGAATTCTTTATATTCTCAGCAAATCTCCAGTAACCACAGCAGGCTTGCAATATGTATTTGTTGATGAAATTAGTAACAGTTTTTCACTGTTGCCTCCAACACTGAAGAGATAGGGTCTGTCCAGACACAAATATTATTGGCTGTGTGGCCTTAATCCACCTACATCCCAGATTGTGTTTCTCTTTCTTCCTCTGAACAGTGTGGTTAAAGCTATTGACTTCCTTTCAAATTCTTGGTGATGCCTTGATAGCAGGCTGGCAACTAAACATTTGTGGACTGCTCGGGCTTTCTCAATACGGAGCCAGGAGAAGAGTGCATATTGGTACTTTAGAGCCTCAGTCCAGGGACAGTGTTTCAGGATGACATCAGGAAAAAAACGTTTGGAGGGGACATGGACTAGAGGTGGGTAAGAGACATCAGGCAACTCACTCCTTTCCCCTATTTCCTCGATCTTTAATTACATCCTTATTTCATGAATTAATGATGACACTACTGACTTAATATTATTCATTAAAGGCAGTTGATTCTGTGCAACTTTGCATGGGCTCCTCCATGAACCTCACAAGGGAGATTTTTTTCACAATCTAGCAGCAGAAGGCTTCTAAGAGGAAACCTCTCTCGGAGAGGGACCAGCATAAGACGGGCCAGTGCAGGGTCCAGGCGCCTCCTGTGCCTTCAGGGTCCCAACAAAGAGAACTGTTTGAATTAAACAGATGGTGGACCAGGAATACTGGGGTCACTCAAAGACATTGATGAACAGCCCTTGCCTCCTCCCCTTTCTTTTTAAATACATTAGAAAAATACATAGAAAATTTAAAAAAAATTAATATTCATTTATTTTTAAGAGAGAGAGAGAGAGGGAGAGAATGTGCATGAGCAGGGAAGGGGCAGAGAGAGGGAGACACAGAATCTGAAGCAGGCTTCAGGCTCTGAGCTGTCAGCACAGAGCCCAACGTGGGGCTCAAACCCATGAACTACAAGATCATGACCTGAGCTGAAGTCAGATGCTTAACTGACTGAGCCACCCAGGTGCCCCTAGAAAATTTTAATTTAATCCAAAGAGGTCATGAATTTCTTTGTTTATTTATTTTAATGTTTTATTTATTTCTGAGAGAGAGACAGTGTGAACAGGGGAGGGTCAGAGAGAGAGGGAGATACAGAATCTGAAACAGGCTCCAGGCTCTGAGCTAGCTGTCAGCACAGAGCCCAACATGGGGCTCAAACCCACAAACCGAGTCATGAGATCATGACCTGAGCTGAAGTTGGAAGCTTAACCGACTAAGCCACCCAGGCGCCCCAAGAGGTCACAAATTTAAATGCCTATGGGTGCAGGCAATTTATGTAATGAAATGGAAAGAATGAAGAGAGCCCAGTCAGATAAATGGGACAAGCTGGCTTCAGGGAAAGAAGGGAAGCAGAGGCTGACTCTTGCTCTGTGGGAATCTGGAACGGACATGAAAGCTCTCTGTTTTTAAGTGTTGACAGCCGATTTAAATGAAAACAAAATAAAACAACAACAACAACAACAACAACACACACACACACACACAAGCACACAAAACCCTGTGAGATAAACAAGAGTGACTGGGAGGCAGGCTGTAACCAGGGTTACCAGTCAGGGAGATCCAATGGGGAGATCACGTGCTTGCATGTGACTGGTGCCTGAGGCCCTAGCCTTTGGAAGGAGAGAGCTTTTGACAGTGTTTGGGAGGCCAGAAAGCTTTTGCTATGCATTGTTTCCTTTTAAAGTATGTACCTAAGAGGAGGTAGTAGTGTCTTTGTATAGAAATGCCAGGTACTTCGTTAAGTACAAATTTCGACTTTTATCCTCACAACCCTGCAAGTTGGCTATTGCTGTTCCCATTGACAGACAAGAAGCCTAAGAAATATATCCCAGGCCTCACAGTTTTTAAGTGACTGAAATTGAGAGATGGCCACATTAGGAATATCTGAGTTTCTAGACACAACTCAGAAAGCACTCTAGATTTTTATCTTTCTGCGCTAATAGCCTGCAACACACAGGAGCTATGAATAGGTTGGACTTCCACCTCTATTATTTATCCTTTCAGTCACTCCAGATTGGATTAGAGGTCTCTAGGGCATGACATTATGTGACTCTGAGACACAGCTAGCGCCCCCTACTGCCATGAACATTTCCCTGCATTGACAGGAACTGTTACATGTATTTAATTGCATGTGATTCTCCTACCAATCGTATGGCATAGTATTAGTCCCATTTTACAGAGGAGGAAACTGGCTCACAGAAGAGCTCACTCAAGTTCCTGCAGCTAATAAGGCAGACCCAGAATTGAAGCTCAGATATGGCTGACTCAACCCCTCAGCAGAGGTGCCTAGATTGGAATTCCAGCTGCACTTACAGTAAGTACAGTGCAGCAGGAACAAGGCACTTAGTCTCGCTGGGCCTCAATGCCTCATCTGTAAAATGGGATAGTAGTCATACACCTCCCTCCTAGGGTTGTTGTTGAATTAACATATGTAGGGAGCAGAGTCATGCCTGACGCTGTTGAAGTGGGAGCTGTTGTCTTTCTTTTCTCTTCTCATGGCCCCGAGCCTGTGCTCTTGTTCTGAGGAGGGTGTCACTGGCACATTTGTACCTCCCTTGCACGGTGGTGGCAGAGACGCGGCCCCAGGCTTCTGGAGAGAGGCTTAGAGAGGCAACTCTCTGATGCTACAGAAAGAGTAACTTATTCTTTCTTTCTCTCCTTAAGTTTCTTTCAACCATGAAAGCCTTGGACGTAAGAGAATTCAATTCACTAAAGTTCTATTAGTTCTGGATATGAGTTATAGAAGGAGCTTTCCCCAGCAGCTGCTTACGGGACTGGCATTACACCACTATTTGCCACGCCATCACGGATTAAAGTTTCCATGAGGAGAATGCGCTCAGCCAGTTCAGGCAGGAGACTTGGGGTGAGCAGGTGTAGGTGCCATGAGGGAGAGACTGTGCTGCAGAGTTCAGGGTCTGGCCTGCATCACAAGTGGGTCTAACTACAGTGGAGCATTATCTGTGCAGGGGCCGGGGCTCTCCCATTTTTTGAGGAAACCTACACCCATGTGCCTGCCAGTTCTAAGAGGTTTATGTATGTATGTATTTTTAAGGAGGGGATTTTATTTATTTCTTTATTTTAAGTAGGCTCCATGCCCAATGTGGGGCTTGAACTCATGACCCTGAGATCAAGAGCTGCATGCTCTACAGACTGAGCCAGCCAGGTGCCCCTAGGAGGTTTATTTTTACATTTGTTTTTTTCACCTAAGTAATGAATTCAGTAGAATGTCTTAAGAGAGACAAGAATATCTATTCAACCTTGAGCCCTCGAGGAGGTTACTCCTTTGGTCTGCTGCCCTTCCTCCTCTGTCCACTCCCTAATTCCTCTTCCACCTCCATCCTTAGCAGAGTTTTAAGCTTGTGACATCTCTGCTGTGCCTCTTTGGAGCTCGCTGGACAGACTGAAAGGGATGATTGGCACCTTCACCTCAGTACAAGAGAGAGCATGCTGACACGAAAGAGCATGCTGTCCCCTTCGATATCGGGACTCCTAAAAGGTGCCCAACAAATGCTGGCTGGAGGAAGGTGTGTACATGCTGTGCTCAGAATCAGCCATGTTTCCTGGGATGCTCCTCAGTCCTTCACCACTTCCTGTATGAAGGTTTTCCCTGATAATGTCTTCTTCCAGAAACAACGTCTTCTTATCTGAAGTCCCATTAAGTTTGTCTCTACCTCTTAAGAGAGTATTATGCTTTACATTGTGTCATCTGTAATTCCTGGTTCCCTAGAAGGATTCAAATTAGGACCAGTCTGACCCCATATTTATTCTCTGTACAGTATCTAGCATGAACCCCATTAGTGAGAAGCCTGGGTATGTGCGGGTGCGTGCACGCGCATGTGTGAACTTGAAAGCATTTTCTCTATGAGGGTGGTCTGCCATTATAATTGGAAGCCTGTCTCTCCCAGAGGACTGTTACTTCCTCCAGGTCAGAGATTATATCTTTGCTTCCTTAGCACATGGCAGAACCACATGCCCCTCACGCAACCATATTTGTAATTCCTGCATGCAGCAGCGCTTGTCGTCTGTTTGCCGGCGATGCTCATTCTATTCGTCTTTCAAGACCCTGCTCAACTCCCACCTGAAGGACACCCACTGGAGGAGAGCTGATTTCTCCTTTATGTGTGCTGTCACTCTACCTAATGGAGAACCTGGCTCATCGTGGCTGGGCAAAGAGACTGTTGGATAAATAACAGGATTGACACTTTATAAATATCTGCTGAGTAGATGATAGAACATGAGAAGGAGATCAGACTCTACTGTGCACCTATTCCACTGTCATATTTATGTCTGTCTCCTCTCCTAGCTTGTGTGTGTGTGTGTGTGTGTGTGTGTGTGTGTGTGTGTGTGTGTGTGAGNAAGCCATGTGGTTAGTAATCACTTTTAGAATAGTCTTTCTTGATTAACCTTAAGTTCCCCACATGCTGAACATGTTCTTTTGTCCACGGTAGGTATTCGCTGCTACTACTACTACTACTACTACTACTACTACTACTAGTACTACTATCACTACTACTACTGAGCTATATCTGACTAGTAGGTCATTATTTACAAAGTACTTCCAGATATATTCCTATCTAATTAATGCAACAATGCCAAGAGGCATGGATTATTTTTACCTCTGCTAGATGGGGGAAACAGGTTTAGAGAAAGGAAGAGAACTGCTCAGGGCCACCTAGCACATGGAAGGGAATTGATCTTTCTGCAAATAGCCCTGCTATTCCTGCTTGCCTAAAAGAATGAATCTGTGACTTAATGTTTCATGTGGATTTGTCTTGTTTTCTTCACTAGAAGGCCAAGGCCATGTGTTAAGAATTCTTTATATTCTCAGCAAATCTCCAGTAACCACAGCAGGCTTGCAATATGTATTTGTTGATGAAATTAGTAACAGTTTTTCACTGTTGCCTCCAACACTGAAGAGATAGGGTCTGTCCAGACACAAATATTATTGGCTGTGTGGCCTTAATCCACCTACATCCCAGATTGTGTTTCTCTTTCTTCCTCTGAACAGTGTGGTTAAAGCTATTGACTTCCTTTCAAATTCTTGGTGATGCCTTGATAGCAGGCTGGCAACTAAACATTTGTGGACTGCTCGGGCTTTCTCAATACGGAGCCAGGAGAAGAGTGCATATTGGTACTTTAGAGCCTCAGTCCAGGGACAGTGTTTCAGGATGACATCAGGAAAAAAACGTTTGGAGGGGACATGGACTAGAGGTGGGTAAGAGACATCAGGCAACTCACTCCTTTCCCCTATTTCCTCGATCTTTAATTACATCCTTATTTCATGAATTAATGATGACACTACTGACTTAATATTATTCATTAAAGGCAGTTGATTCTGTGCAACTTTGCATGGGCTCCTCCATGAACCTCACAAGGGAGATTTTTTTCACAATCTAGCAGCAGAAGGCTTCTAAGAGGAAACCTCTCTCGGAGAGGGACCAGCATAAGACGGGCCAGTGCAGGGTCCAGGCGCCTCCTGTGCCTTCAGGGTCCCAACAAAGAGAACTGTTTGAATTAAACAGATGGTGGACCAGGAATACTGGGGTCACTCAAAGACATTGATGAACAGCCCTTGCCTCCTCCCCTTTCTTTTTAAATACATTAGAAAAATACATAGAAAATTTAAAAAAAATTAATATTCATTTATTTTTAAGAGAGAGAGAGAGAGGGAGAGAATGTGCATGAGCAGGGAAGGGGCAGAGAGAGGGAGACACAGAATCTGAAGCAGGCTTCAGGCTCTGAGCTGTCAGCACAGAGCCCAACGTGGGGCTCAAACCCATGAACTACAAGATCATGACCTGAGCTGAAGTCAGATGCTTAACTGACTGAGCCACCCAGGTGCCCCTAGAAAATTTTAATTTAATACAAAGAGGTCATGAATTTCTTTGTTTATTTATTTTAATGTTTTATTTATTTCTGAGAGAGAGACAGTGTGAACAGGGGAGGGTCAGAGAGAGAGGGAGATACAGAATCTGAAACAGGCTCCAGGCTCTGAGCTAGCTGTCAGCACAGAGCCCAACATGGGGCTCAAACCCACAAACCGAGTCATGAGATCATGACCTGAGCTGAAGTTGGAAGCTTAACCGACTAAGCCACCCAGGCGCCCCAAGAGGTCACAAATTTAAATGCCTATGGGTGCAGGCAATTTATGTAATGAAATGGAAAGAATGAAGAGAGCCCAGTCAGATAAATGGGACAAGCTGGCTTCAGGGAAAGAAGGGAAGCAGAGGCTGACTCTTGCTCTGTGGGAATCTGGAACGGACATGAAAGCTCTCTGTTTTTAAGTGTTGACAGCCGATTTAAATGAAAACAAAATAAAACAACAACAACAACAACAACAACACACACACACACACACAAGCACACAAAACCCTGTGAGATAAACAAGAGTGACTGGGAGGCAGGCTGTAACCAGGGTTACCAGTCAGGGAGATCCAATGGGGAGATCACGTGCTTGCATGTGACTGGTGCCTGAGGCCCTAGCCTTTGGAAGGAGAGAGCTTTTGACAGTGTTTGGGAGGCCAGAAAGCTTTTGCTATGCATTGTTTCCTTTTAAAGTATGTACCTAAGAGGAGGTAGTAGTGTCTTTGTATAGAAATGCCAGGTACTTCGTTAAGTACAAATTTCGACTTTTATCCTCACAACCCTGCAAGTTGGCTATTGCTGTTCCCATTGACAGACAAGAAGCCTAAGAAATATATCCCAGGCCTCACAGTTTTTAAGTGACTGAAATTGAGAGATGGCCACATTAGGAATATCTGAGTTTCTAGACACAACTCAGAAAGCACTCTAGATTTTTATCTTTCTGCGCTAATAGCCTGCAACACACAGGAGCTATGAATAGGTTGGACTTCCACCTCTATTATTTATCCTTTCAGTCACTCCAGATTGGATTAGAGGTCTCTAGGGCATGACATTATGTGACTCTGAGACACAGCTAGCGCCCCCTACTGCCATGAACATTTCCCTGCATTGACAGGAACTGTTACATGTATTTAATTGCATGTGATTCTCCTACCAATCGTATGGCATAGTATTAGTCCCATTTTACAGAGGAGGAAACTGGCTCACAGAAGAGCTCACTCAAGTTCCTGCAGCTAATAAGGCAGACCCAGAATTGAAGCTCAGATATGGCTGACTCAACCCCTCAGCAGAGGTGCCTAGATTGGAATTCCAGCTGCACTTACAGTAAGTACAGTGCAGCAGGAACAAGGCACTTAGTCTCGCTGGGCCTCAATGCCTCATCTGTAAAATGGGATAGTAGTCATACACCTCCCTCCTAGGGTTGTTGTTGAATTAACATATGTAGGGAGCAGAGTCATGCCTGACGCTGTTGAAGTGGGAGCTGTTGTCTTTCTTTTCTCTTCTCATGGCCCCGAGCCTGTGCTCTTGTTCTGAGGAGGGTGTCACTGGCACATTTGTACCTCCCTTGCACGGTGGTGGCAGAGACGCGGCCCCAGGCTTCTGGAGAGAGGCTTAGAGAGGCAACTCTCTGATGCTACAGAAAGAGTAACTTATTCTTTCTTTCTCTCCTTAAGTTTCTTTCAACCATGAAAGCCTTGGACGTAAGAGAATTCAATTCACTAAAGTTCTATTAGTTCTGGATATGAGTTATAGAAGGAGCTTTCCCCAGCAGCTGCTTACGGGACTGGCATTACACCACTATTTGCCACGCCATCACGGATTAAAGTTTCCATGAGGAGAATGCGCTCAGCCAGTTCAGGCAGGAGACTTGGGGTGAGCAGGTGTAGGTGCCATGAGGGAGAGACTGTGCTGCAGAGTTCAGGGTCTGGCCTGCATCACAAGTGGGTCTAACTACAGTGGAGCATTATCTGTGCAGGGGCCGGGGCTCTCCCATTTTTTGAGGAAACCTACACCCATGTGCCTGCCAGTTCTAAGAGGTTTATGTATGTATGTATTTTTAAGGAGGGGATTTTATTTATTTCTTTATTTTAAGTAGGCTCCATGCCCAATGTGGGGCTTGAACTCATGACCCTGAGATCAAGAGCTGCATGCTCTACAGACTGAGCCAGCCAGGTGCCCCTAGGAGGTTTATTTTTACATTTGTTTTTTTCACCTAAGTAATGAATTCAGTAGAATGTCTTAAGAGAGACAGGAATATCTATTCAACCTTGAGCCCTCGAGGAGGTTACTCCTTTGGTCTGCTGCCCTTCCTCCTCTGTCCACTCCCTAATTCCTCTTCCACCTCCATCCTTAGCAGAGTTTTAAGCTTGTGACATCTCTGCTGTGCCTCTTTGGAGCTCGCTGGACAGACTGAAAGGGATGATTGGCACCTTCACCTCAGTACAAGAGAGAGCATGCTGACACGAAAGAGCATGCTGTCCCCTTCGATATCGGGACTCCTAAAAGGTGCCCAACAAATGCTGGCTGGAGGAAGGTGTGTACATGCTGTGCTCAGAATCAGCCATGTTTCCTGGGATGCTCCTCAGTCCTTCACCACTTCCTGTATGAAGGTTTTCCCTGATAATGTCTTCTTCCAGAAACAACGTCTTCTTATCTGAAGTCCCATTAAGTTTGTCTCTACCTCTTAAGAGAGTATTATGCTTTACATTGTGTCATCTGTAATTCCTGGTTCCCTAGAAGGATTCAAATTAGGACCAGTCTGACCCCATATTTATTCTCTGTACAGTATCTAGCATGAACCCCATTAGTGAGAAGCCTGGGTATGTGCGGGTGCGTGCACGCGCATGTGTGAACTTGAAAGCATTTTCTCTATGAGGGTGGTCTGCCATTATAATTGGAAGCCTGTCTCTCCCAGAGGACTGTTACTTCCTCCAGGTCAGAGATTATATCTTTGCTTCCTTAGCACATGGCAGAACCACATGCCCCTCACGCAACCATATTTGTAATTCCTGCATGCAGCAGCGCTTGTCGTCTGTTTGCCGGCGATGCTCATTCTATTCGTCTTTCAAGACCCTGCTCAACTCCCACCTGAAGGACACCCACTGGAGGAGAGCTGATTTCTCCTTTATGTGTGCTGTCACTCTACCTAATGGAGAACCTGGCTCATCGTGGCTGGGCAAAGAGACTGTTGGATAAATAACAGGATTGACACTTTATAAATATCTGCTGAGTAGATGATAGAACATGAGAAGGAGATCAGACTCTACTGTGCACCTATTCCACTGTCATATTTATGTCTGTCTCCTCTCCTAGCTTGTGTGTGTGTGTGTGTGTGTGTGTGTGTGTGTGTGTGTGTGTGTGTGTGTGAGAATGCCGCCCCATGCCTGGCTCAGGGCCTGACACGTGGTCAATGACCCATACATATGTGCTGAATACATGAAACCCAGGCAGGAGGTGTTGTGGGAGGAAAAACAGCCAGGGATACTGGGAAGGATGGTGGGCTCTGAAAGACCTTGAGGGTGGAGGGCTCCCAACAGATGGTCTGTCTCCCCTTTATGTGGCACCATCAGCGAGAATTGGCTGAGACAGATCAGCCAATCAGTTCTTTGTGCCTCGCTGGGCTTCTGCTTCCCCAAGCCAAGCATCATTCTGGTGATACCATTACACTTACATTTGGAAGAAAGCAAATGGAATTTAATCTGAAACCCCATAAAAACATCTCATTTCTGTCTCTCTTTCTTCCTCTCTATATATGGAATAATAATGTAAAATTCTGAGGGTGAGTAATGCATAAAAGATACTTAGCAGGTGTTAATGGTCTTTCATCCTCCCCCCGCCCAGTGCAGAGTTGGAGTTTGGCTCACACACACCCCTGAAAGCCAATGATGTGCATCTCTTCCAACCTCTGTTCAGTGACTTTTTGTTTGTAGCTAGAAATTGACAGTGATGGGAATGGTTATGCCAAAGAAATTGGCAAATGCTACAAATCAGAGCTTATCTCCTCTCTTTTTCTGAAAGCCAGTTGCTAAACATTTATCAGCACACCCCTGACCCTGTAGCTGTGGTGGGCCCAGAGCAGTGAGATCTGTGGAGGAGAATGGGGTGAATGGGGACTGTGGGAGCCTTCTGGGTCTCACACTTTCTCCTTCCCTTCATGCACCTGCACCCAGCCTGGCTAACACCTGGCACACACAAGGAGGCATGGAGGAGCTGAATTATTGGCATTTAAAACCAGGGAGTTGCCTTGTCATCTTTCATACTTGTCTATGTCTCCTCCCCCCCTTCATTTTTTTTCTTACATCCTCAGCTTATTTTTTCCCAACCCTTTACTCTGTTTGTGTCAGAGCTTTGCCACATTGCCATCACGGAATCTGGAAACATTTGAGCCAGATGGGACTTAGACATCCTCCAGTACCCAGGAAGTTAAATAGATTTTATTTCTTGTGCCAGTTGAATCCACTGATTGAGGCTTCCCTGTGCTGTCTGTACCTGAGCTCAATAGAAATGAGAGCCAGGACTGATTATGTTTGCCCTAGGTGTGGCCATGGGAAGCCCAGGCTGGCTTTGCATATACACTGTACTTGCAGATCCTGGCTCAATTTACCTCATGAAATAAGTAAGAGAACTGAGGTTCAAAAGGGTTAAATGACACATCTTACAAGTGGCTAAGCTGGATTCCAACTAGTCTTTCCCCACTATCTTACTCTGGGATCTCATTTATGCAGACATGTAGCCTTGAGGGAGGAGAAGAGAATCACCAATACCAATACCATGAATATTAAATTCTGATCAGAACTGGGAATTGGAGAAACAGAGAGGTTACAAATCTTACAACTCAATCTACCATCCTTTTCTTGGTCTTACTGCTTTTGTGCTTAAGATTTACCTCCTTGTGTGAAATCAGTTTGTGTTAAGAGAAGACAAAGATATTTCCTGTGTGAAGCAAATAATTAAACCAACCCCACACCCTGTCAGTGAGTCACAAGCCCAAAGACTTGAAAGGTCCAAACTTGCATAGCCTTTGGATTCAGGGAACACCCAATATAGAAGGACTATTAAATTTGGTCTAATCCCCTTCTCTTGAGAAATGACCCAACCTCATGGTGCCCCAGTATAAATACTATTTTTACATGTCTTAAGGGTTGGTAATCTCCATATCTCTTATAGGTACTTATGGGAAGGATCTTGACTCCATCCTGTCAAATATCTCTCCACTGTACTAAATCCTCAAGCTATTCCCTGTCTCATGCTCTCACATTCCAAAGGAGGAGTCAAAATGTGCCCTTTCTACCTCTTCACCTCCCCTTTGCTCTCTTACAACCTGGACTTAGACACCAGACCATCAACACCACATGAATGTTCTTCATTTGTATGTCATTTTACATTTCTTGTCATAGCTTTTCTCTTTGGACCCTATATTAGTCTGCTTGAGCTGCCATAACATGTACCACTGACTGGGTGGTTTAAACAAAAGAAATGCTTTTTCACAGTTCTGGGAACTAAAAGTCAAAGATCAAGGTGCTGTCAGCATTGGTTTCTGGTAAGGCCTTTCTTCCTAGTTTGTGGATGGCCACCTTCTTACTGTGTTCTCACATGGCCTTCCATCTATGCATGCGTGGAGAGGGACCTCTGTGATGTCTCTTCCTCATCTTATAAGGATATCAGTCCTATATGGGTAAGGCCTCACCCTTATGACCTCACTTAACCTTAAATTACTTCCCTAAAGACTGTAAGTCCAGACACAGTTACCTTGGGAATTAGTACTTTAACCTATGAATTCTGGGGAAGCACAACTCAGTCCTTAACAGATCCTTAATATAAGGCCAGGAGAGAGTCAGGACAAGCATTGTGATTGCCATTTTATCAGCATGGGATCTGAGGCTCAAAAAATGGATAGTGGAGTCAAACAGCTTGCCAGGCTGGTGATTGTGGAAGGCCTAGGAGAGAACCTGAGTTTTCTGATTGTGTCTCTGACTTCTTCCCCTTATTCTCCCATGTCTTCAACACAAGTCATCTCCAACTGAAAAATAACAGTAGTCTCTTCTCAGTTCTGATCTTCTTGTCAACATTTAACAATATGACCACATAAGCATTAATTTTTTAATGATGCATCTCAATTCAATTGTAAAGGAGAGAATCTTACCTAAATTACCACCATCTTGACATCATTGCTGTTCTTTTGTGTGTGTGTGTTATCTTTAAATTTTATCAATATGTGTACATTAGACTCAGTTGTACTGAATAAGTTGGCTCATGAAATTCATGGGCTTGTGAAGCTTTTTAAATTGATGGCTTGGGAGATTCCAAAGCGATACTCGGATATAAACCCATCAGGTAGAAACTGTTCTCAGACTGGTCTCAGAGAGACTGAACTGTTCAGTGTTACCTTGTTGCTCTCTTTGCAAAACAGTTAGCCAACACTAGTTGCTTTCTGGAATCTCCTGCCCTTATTATGTCTCTGGGAAGGAACCATTTGAAATCAAGACACAGCAATGGAAGACCTACTGAGACTCTCATGAAGCCCACGCTCTGACCATATTTCAAGATGGGAAGTGGGTGTCATTGGGATTTCACATACTCTTTCAAATATCCTGCCCCTCCAATGTTAGGAAAAGAGGTGTGAGAAAGCAAGATGCCAGGCAAATACATTAAGAAGTAGCAGCTCTTCCTCTTAAACCAAGTTTACTCACTGAGAGAGTAGTAGTAAGGTCTAGTAGAAGGAGCATGGATGGAATAAGACTAGCTATTGTTCACACCCCAACTCTGCCAGGTGGTCATTCATTATTTCTCTCAGTCATTCTTACTCCCTGGTTCTTGCAAGATGTTAAAATGGCATGCTGCCTTCTACTTGCTATTGAGGTGACATTCAGCAAGCCACTTAACTGATTTCAGACTCAGCATAATGGAGATACTGACAGCCATCTTGCAAGATTGTTTGGAGGGTTAAGCAGAATAGTGCATATGAATTCCAGGTACATGTGGCACATAGTAGGTGGCCGATGAACAATCTACATTATTTGAAAAATGGAAATGTGTGATAGGTTTGTATTTGCAAAGCCTTGTAGAAGAAAATCCGTCATCCACATTCTTCTTTAAAACTCATGTGCAATTGGATGTAGTTTAGGTTCTGCGTAAAGTTTATGCTGCCCTGGCGTCTTCAGTAAGGGTCTCATTATGTCATTGCTTTCCAGAAATCCCTGGAAAGGCATTAGGATTTGGGAATGGCAGGTGATTATGGATGGAGCTAAATTATTTACTTCATCAAAGTGTCTTTGGCTTTATCATGCAGACCTGTCATAGGAGGCTGTACATAAAGATGAATAATGGTTCCTTTAACTCAAGGATCAGAAATGTCACTGGGGCTGTGGCAGACATACAAGGTTGTGTTTGCTGCACCCCTCAAGATGCAGTTGTATATGGATGTGATGCATGGCAGGTAGCATGAGGGTGGACTTTTGCTTTCCACTCTGCATCCTGGTCACGCACGGCCTCCATGTGAAAAGGTGGCGATTAACTCTCTGGATGCCCCAAATCCCATACTTAAAACCATTCTTTGCAGACACAACCTCCTATGGTGGACCATTCAGGACACCAGGGGTTTGGAGAATGGACCAGCGAGTGTAGGGTAATGGCGTCTGTTTTTCCATCTGAGAGCAATCTTGGCTTGAGCTCGCTTATTAATTCCCAGGGATCTAGGAAATTGATGGAAAAGGAAAAGAAAAGGAAAGTAATGTGACTAATTCTGTGCCTGCCATGTGATGCATCTCGGTGGGGATCAATTGACTCTTGGTTGTATGTTTCTTGGCTTGAGAAGGAAGGACCAACTCCTATTGAGAATCTTGGGATGCAGAGCTTTAGAGAAGTCATAGGATTTCTTTGAGCTCCACCTGCTTTTTGCTTTTGGGCTATCCTACTCTCCTTCATAGGGGGGCAGCAGCATGAGTGGAAGCTACCAACTACATGTACCACTGTGGGCAAGTCATTTACTGCTCTGGACCCAACATCTTTATTCTTCAGACTTCAGTCACATTCATGACAACTTCATGAGCTATGTCCTCTCTGTGTAACATTTTATACCATTGTTTTCCAGTGGGCTAAGTTTTTATTTCAATAAATTTATTTTTAAAGAAGCTTTAGATCATTATAACAAATGGATATAAAAAACAGGTGAAAGAATAGGGGTGCCTGGGTGGCTTAGTCAGTTAAGTATCTGATTGTTGGTTTCAGTTCAGGTCATGATCTCATGGTTTGTGGGATCTAGCCCCACATAAGGCTCTGCACTGACAGCACGGAACCTGCTTGGGATTCTCTCTCTCCCTGTCTCTCTGCTGCTCCCCTGCTCATTCTCTCTCTCCCTCTCTCTCTCCCCACCTCAAAATAAATTTAAAAAATACATTTAAAAATAGGTGAAATAATAGATATAAAAAAAACAAACAATGAGAAGAAATTTTTTGCTAGATGCTTTGGCCAGATCATTATTGCTCCACCCGAAGCTTGTTCTCTTTTTGTTAAAAAGAGAGCTTGGCAAGTGTTAGAGAAATGTTAAAGATGTAGTAGCACCCAGCTGAGACTTTTTCTTTAAGGTACTCAGAAGAATTAAAAAGAGGGATTGAAACAGGAGTAACTTTCTCACAGTGTAATTTAATGTTATTTAATAAATCGTCCTTGGGTCATCTGTAGCATTTTCTGGACTATCTAACATCCTATGCCATCCTAACAGTGGTATGAATCCTATACTTCGGGGAAAACCATACTAGGAATCTTTAGTTCCTTTCAACTCCAAATTTTTATTACTTCCATCTATTGGCCCTAATGGTTACTTAATTAACTATTTCTATTTCCACTTTCATGTCTACTGTTTGCTTACCGGGCAATATTAAACTGGTATTTATTTGAACTGCCCACCTGGCACTTTGCATTTTGAAAAAACTTCCAGGTGCTAATTAAAAACCATTGACACTTAAACTCAGCAAATTACTGGAGCCTGGAAGCAGTCCAAGGAACAAGCCCCTGAGAATCCCTCTGCCCACCATTCCTGGCACACATCAGGCCATAAGCACAGAGCCCTCCCTAGTGGAAGGAAAGCTTCATGCCCCCCTCCTCAGGGCTGCTGCCATTCCAATGAGTAATGTTTGAGACAGATGCAAAATCGATAGCACTAGACTCACACTGCTCTGGTTATCTTCCATTCTTTTTCATTCAGCCTCCCTTGGCTTCCCTGGATGAGAGTCTGGGGAGAGATTCATCTCCTCCCTTGTTTCTTATTATACCAGTGTTGTAGCCACAGGGACAAGAGTGACGGATATTTCTGGGTTGTCAAGGGAGGGATAGGAGAGATGAGCTCTTTGTAGCACCTGACAGCTCCCCATAAAGACCCAAAGTGCCGTTTGTGGATTTTAAAAAAAATTAACATTTTAATTGTCATTTCAATCTGCACAGATTGTAATCTTTGCTGAGGATCGCTCCCGAGTGAAGTTTAAAAGTACTTTAGGTGGTTGAGTTGTCTGAGATCTCTTTAATGAACACATGTGTGAGTGTATGTGTGTGTCTGTGTTTGCCCTGACAGCTGTCTAACACAGAATCATGGTCGTTTCTTTCAACACTTCTGTTTCTGTTTGTCCTTCTTACCACCATTTAACTCGGGACCTTCCTCCTTGACTTTCTCCTTTAGTGTCCTCTCTCTTAGCCACGTAGAAATGGGGGTCTTTCCATGTTTGAATACTCCCTGTGTGGTTGGGAGAACTGTCATGAATCAGTCATTTCCCCATCTGACCTCCTGGTGATGTCACCAGTTTCTCACCCTTCCCTTGGGAAGCTTGAAGTCCTCACCTCTTTCTTTCTTCCAGTGCTAGGATTTTGGAAGCATCCACATTGCTCAGGTAGAAACCATTGCCAGGTGAGTGCACAGGAAGGCTGATCTCCACTGGCCCTTGGCTCTGCCCAGATTTGCAGCCACTGCACAGTTTCTGGGTGGATTTGCAGTTGCCCACATGGACTGGTAGCTCTTTCTCTCTAAGTTCCAAATGGGTAACAGTGGGGTCTACACCTCTCCTGTCATTTTGTTGGGTGTCCTTACCTTTCTAACTTCTCTTTTTCTGACTTATTCCTTTCTTCTTCTACCCCATGGATCCCTTTTCTTCCAATACATAACATTGTTAGTCTTTCTCATGTGCTATTCAGAAGCTAGTCTCAGGCCTTTGCCATTCCACACCCTTCCCCAACAGTAACCACAACTGACACAAAGCTTCAGAGCTTTTCATTCAACTCTCCCTGACCCTTGTCCTCACCCTTAAAAACTCCCTAAACCACTTTGGTCTTTTCATTAGATACCACAGGTAGAAGAATATGGAAAAATAAAACAGTGCATTGGGATTTTTATTATTTTATTTTACTTAAGTTTATTTATTTATTTTGAGAGAGAGAGATAAAGAGAGAGAGCACCAGCACCAGCAGGAAAGGGTCTTGGGAAGGAGAGAGAGAATCCCATGCTGAGCATGGAGCCAACAACCATGAGATCATGACCTGAGCTGATATCAAGAGATGGACACCTAACTGACTGAGCCACCCAGGTGCCCTGAGCATTGGAATTTTTAAATAAACATCTGCATATTTGAACGCTCCTGGAAGCTATTCGCCTAATGAGGCCTGGGGTTGTATAGATTCATCTTTAGTTTGCCTGTGCTGTCATAGTGGACATACACATGCATGTGTGCATGCAGGGACACTCACGGGACCCCACCATTTCACCTCCTCATTCACATGGATGTGCCTTGTCCAATCCACTCCTTGTAGATTGGGCTATGTCCCCCTCAGCTGGTGTCTTGTCTTCCTAGCCTACCAACATGAAGAGGGTATTCAGATGAGGTGTGAAACAGGAGGTGAAGACAGGGACAGATGGGTGGGAGAAATTTGCAGCCTGGTATACATGAACAGTGGCAGGAAAGGGTGGCGGTAATGAAAAAAAGTGCTCCCTGGGGCTTATGCCTCTATGTATAGGATGCCTGTCTTATAGCCCTTGACGTGTGTGAAGCCTCCTTGTCTGTTCTGTCAGCTGCTCCCCTCAATCACTCTGTGAGGTTGGGAGGTTGTTCCCATTTTATAAGTGATAGAGTTAAGAAACAGAAAGAGTGGGAATATTCTGGAAGGTCACGAGTTGGATCAATGGGCCAGCACCCCCATCCCTAGTCAGCAATTCAAACCCAATGCTGGTATGTGTCCAGAAGTGGAAAACAGCAGAGGTATGGTGGGTGCCATGGGCCCTACCTCTGGGTAAGGAAGTTATTATTAGTTTAGTAAGCTCTCTAAACTTCTGTTGCCTTATCTGCCAAATGCAGACAATCTTCCTGGCCTTACTTACCTCTCATGGTCACGGTCATAAGCTGCATATGAGGTGAGGGTATGAAAATCTCTTTGTGACCAAAACAATGCTATGCAAACATAAGCCTTCAGGGACTAATTCATACTTTGCATCCAGGCCTGCCCAATTCTCAGAGAACTCATCATTTCCAAATGGAATGAAATGGTGTCAAAGGGGACAGAGAACTGGCTGCCCTGCCTTGAGCCTCACCTGTGACCCACACTCACCTGTTTGTAGAGCCTGGGGCAGCAGACAGGTATCTTTAATGTTCATTTGGAAATTTGTCTGTAAATAGAGTAGTTAGCTCTTGAAGGATGATATTTCTGTTCTGAAAATATTCTAAGTGCTGACCTCACAGATAGGCAGTCTTTTACATTTTGTAATGCATTAATGAGAAAAAAAGATTTAGTTTTCCTGGTTTGCCCCTGAGTATTACCTAATTGTCTTGAAAAACGGTTGACTTGGTGTTTCTTCCTCGGCTTCTAATACTAAGCATACATATATTATGTCTGCCAGCTTACTTATCTATTTACCACTGTTGCTTGGGGAAGGTTAATTTCCTCTCTAAATTGTTCCCTAAAACAGAAAATGCCACCATGAAGGGACACTGAGGCTTAGCCATATGTATGTGTAGGAAATGAAGAGCTGTATGATTTACTGAGGCACAGATCCACCAGACGGATTGGACCCCATCTCCCAACCCTTGACCTGCAGGCTTGGGATGCCATTATCTATCTGCATAACTGTCTTAAATCTACATTTCACTATGTAGACAACCTGAGACAATGTTTATTCTACGTGAATAAATCAACCCTGGTGCAGTCAATTTATTTCTCTTAGTAGGATAAAAAGACAATTTCCACATGATAGATCTAATCAAACCTACAGCAATCTGAATTAATGGCTAAGAAGGTGAAGACCGGCACCCTGACAGCCCACTGTTATTTTTCTCTCTAAACAGAGCAGAGGCATTTAAATCTCTCTCTTCAATTTTCCACATGTTGACCATGAAGAATACCCCAAACATATTAGTGGGGTAGTGGACCTGTGCAAACAACCAATTCCTGATTTAAGAACTTAATAACCAGTTTCTTGTCATTTAATTACTGTTAAACAACCAGTTGAATTCAAGCAAACAGCTTGCTTTTCTTGACTATATTCAGCTTTTCAATAATAGCTCATGGGAGCTCTACCTCTTCTGGTTCATTTCCTGCCCAAGCCTGATGCCTGATGGGCTTAGTTGTTTAGAACTTCAAGTTAGTGGACTTGTGGCAGTGACAGATTTCTTTGGTCTGAATTATGTGGACAATTGCCCAAATTGCCACTTTGTTTTGCTGGCATGGACACAGCTCACTGAGAGTGAGTATCTCCCTAAGGTTGCTCTAAACAAACATTTGGCATTTAATAAAAGCAATTCCTCACTTGCATTACAGTTCAAGCCATGTAAATAATTAAGAAAGAATTCCTTTGAATACATCTTCAGTATTTAAAAAAAATATCTTATTTAAAAAAATAAAACCCCTATTTGGGTTATTTGTGCCCTCAAGGGGAAACAGAGGGACTGGACTTAAGCCAGCATGCATAGTTGGGGTTCAGCGTAGAGGAGAATGGCTACAGTTGTCTAAAATATGTCTTGAGCTTCCATTTTGGTTTTCGACCTTTTCCTCCTTTGTTATTGTTATAAACCATAACTGCTAACCAAATAAATTAGTTGCATATTTCTTTTCCCATATCCAGTATAGGTACAAGGAATAGAACAATGAACTAAAAATCATGTCAGCAGAGGGTGAAGGGAAAGCAAAGATACTAAATAATCTACCAACTTGATAATCAGCCCGTGAATCAGCTACAGAGGGTCTCCCCACCAGTAGTGATAAGCAAGACCATAGAGTCTCCTACTACAGTCAATTGCTAAGCTTTCTTTTCTCATTTAATCTCCATACTTGACTGAGCTTAAGTGGCTGACTATTTTGGGAGACATGCGTGGGTTTCTTATGTGACTGAGCAAAACATATTTGATCTTAATTAGGTTTGGGAGATTTTATTTTGTTTTGTTTTGACATTTAAACCAAGTCAACATTTGAAGTAGAACTATTCTCTTTTATAGCATAGTTTATCTTACAGAACTAGAAGCAGCTTTTCTTTTGAAATCTATCATTATTATTATTATTATTATTACTAATGCCATTCTTGACCTAGGAGTTAGGAAGTTGTTAACTCTGTCATGTCCCAAATTGCCCCTCCCTGCACCTGTATTGCAGTGCCGGAGTGGAAACAATATTAACATCGGGGTTAAGTGACACAAGGTCCCAGGGCTGACTCAGTAAACAATGGTGTTTACTGGCTGTGATTTACTGGTCTTGCTTTTCTCAATATGAAAGGATGAGTTTACTGGAAGATTCCTAGAACTCTTAACCTTAATGGTCTATACACTCCCGGCAAATGGAGAGATGCATTTCTTTCCTCCTAGAAAGAAGAAAGAAGTCAGGCAGGAAGACAGAAAACACAAAATGAAAAAGTTAAGGGAAGAAAAGCATGCAAAAACAATGAACAGAGGCCACTTTCTACTCGAGTGGCCAAGTGGCTTCCCTGGATCCCTTGGTCCCCAGAAGGTTATGCAGCAATAGCATACACAATGCACGATGCAGGCAAAGCCTATACATCCTGGAGCCGAATTCACTGTCATTGAAAGTAAATGAGAAAGCAGAATTGCTGCTGAGTATAGGTAGTGACATTCCAGTTTTGCTAGCTCTCATTCTCTCTTTCCTTCTCTCTCTCTGTAAACAAAACAGTCTCTGCGACCAAGCGATAGATGACTAGTCATTGAGCTTAAAAAAATTCTATGTGTCTTTCAAATTAGGTGCAATGAAGGGGAACTACAAATTGGGAAAGTAAATAGGTTATTGTTTCCCACGTTCCTTTTTTTTTTTCCCCTCATACTCTAGGTGGGAGACATTTCTCACACCATCCACTAGTTCTTGTATATGGTGTTCTTTTTCTGCCATCCGCTAGCTGGGGGAGGGGTCTCCCTGGGCTCTGTGCTCTTCTCTGGGTTAAGGGTTGCACCTGTCTTGCCATCTGTGGGTTTAGGGGAGCTTGGGGGAGCTGTTTTAGTACCTGTTCCTTCCTGGGGACAGGAGAGCCTATGCATGCCTTCAGAGCTGTTCTGCTCCTCTCTGTGAATAGGACCCTTCTGAATCTAGGTGAGGAGGGCCAGTATATATGGGAGCCAACAGCATGGACATTCCCAGATGTCAGGCTGTGCTCTGTTACCATATGTCCGAGTTACCAAATCACTGTGCTGTGAGTTAGCTCCCCAAACTTCCTTGTTCAGGACCTGGAGACCATAAGCCCTGGGGATGCTGTGGTTCTTTTCTTCTGCCTGCATTCCTTGTTGGGGTAGATTTGAGCCAAAAGGACTCTCCTTGGATCTCAAAGAGAAAATTTGCTGTTAAGTCCAATGTGGAAGAAATCTGAATGTCCTCAGGGCCCCTGGACCTTCTGAAAGACCTCCAGTTGCCAGCACCTCACATTGGAAGCTCTGGGGGGTCTAATATCCATGTTATTTTGGGGTAAGTGTGGTTGTAGGGTGTTATAACCAGTCTGTCCTCATTGGCTAGCTACTCCTAATAGGAATCCTGTTCTATAGCAACTTATTCTCTGTGTAGTCCTTCTCCCGTTTATGAAACCATGTTAGATTGCTTTTAAAAGAAGGCAGATATAAATAACAAATAAATTAAGTGAATGAATTGTTCAGCTTCCCTTCCTGAGCCTCAGGAAGTGCTGGGAATGGTGAAGATACACGCAAGGTTTATTCTTCTGCCCAGATGGAGGCTAAGGTCTGACTGAATTGGGGCCTTTCCTTTGGCCAGCATGGTAGTGGCTGAACCTGAGTCTTTCTTCTCTGAGAAGTTGATTCTGGTGTCTCTTAGCTGTGAAAACCCTGCTCAACCCTCACCCTTTTAGACTCAGTTCAGGCATCTCTTCCTCTGAGGGATCTTCCCCTTGCATGTTCCTCCCCACCCCTCACTTCTGAGCCCTGTGGGTGTCCCCATTCTGGACCGCCAGCATTCTCAAAGTATTGAACCCACCACAGGAAATACAGTTGTTACTTTGCATAATCACTTCCCCTATTTGGAAGCAAGGCCTTTACCGTCTTCTGCACCTGACACAGAGAACATGGTGAACACAGGTGCACTGACTGAATAGGTGAATATATGACATACTGGCTGGCCCTAGCCACAACTGTTGCATCATGCCTTTTTGGGGTCCACTTTTGCATTTCTTGTTCAGTCAAATGGAATTTGTTAATGATAGTATAATAGTATGTTTCTTTCTAATTTTTGAGGTCTTCTTTTATAATGAATTTTTATCTCTCTCTTGCATTTTAGCCAACTATTATCTATTTTTTAAGAAAAATACTAAGATTCTTTTTTTTTATGGTTTTTTTTTTAAATTTATTTCTAGGAGAGAGAGAGAGAGCGTGAGCAGGGGAGGGTCAGAGAGAGAGGGAGTCACAGACTGAAACAGGCTCCAGGCTCTGAGCTGGCAGTCAGCACAGAGCCCGACACGGGGCTCGAACCCACGAACCACGAGATCATGAGCTAAGCAAGAGTCGGACGCTTAACCGACTAAGCCACCCAGGCGCCCCGAAAAATACTAAGATTTTTAAAGTGATGCTTGGTTATTCTTATCAACCCATCTCTTTCCTATATTCTGTCCATTGAGAACCACTTAAATATCCTCCTTACTGCCATGGCTGCATTTCACTGGGTCATTCAGGAGATTTTAAAAATGTTTTTAATTTAGGGGCACCTGGGTGGCTCAGTCCATTAAGCATCCATTAAGATTTGATCTTGGCTCAAGTCATGTGATCTCATGGTTGTGGATCAAGTCCTGCATCAGACTCCACGCTGAGCAGAGAGACTGCTTTGGATTCTCTCTCTCTCCATCTCTCTGCCCGTTCCTTGCTTGCTGGCTCTCTCTCTCTCTCTCTCTCTCTTGCTCTCTCTCCCTCTCTTCCTCCCTCCCTCTCCCTCTCTCTCTCCCTCATCCCCCCCCCACAATTTTTAAAACTGTTTTAATTAGCAAAGAAGTTTCTGAGAATATTTCTTCTTTAGTTCAAAGAGAAGTGAAGTGAAAAAATTGTATAGAGAAGAGGCTATGACAACTTTGTTGGTTTTGTTGTAATGTGGCTAGTGAGGAAAACCACATCAAAAATAGCCAGCTGGTTGCAGCCATTGGTTCAGACTTCAGACATTTTAATATCCCCTCATCTCACTGATTCCTTACAATAGCTCTGTGAGTTAGGTGAAGAAAGTCTTTATAGTCCCATTTTGAAGGTGGTAAAACTGAAACTCAGAAGGGTTCAATGATTTGCTCCAAGTTCTCATGGATACTGAGCCCAAAGGCAGTCAAAGGACTAGAACCAGGGCTGCTGACTGAAGGCAGTGTTCCAGCCACTATACCAGGTGGCCTCTCCATGTTCTCCATCTTTTTCTTTTTTTCCAGGAAATCTCTGCAGAAAGGTCAGCATTCTTCTGTCTCTAGAAGTGTGTGCGTGCGGGGCTAAGCTCCTTTACCTAAATGAGGTTTGAGGGATGAATGGAGTTGTTTGGGTTGTTATCATCCTTCCTTTGGATATTCATGGAGACGTGGCAGTCTTTACATGTGGTGGCAATTTATAGAACATGATCCTCACCTTCTACTTCTCAAAAGCTTCGCCATTCCTAAAATGCACGTGAAAGTAACTTTGTGACACTGGGAGCAGGGAATTTTGTTATTTGTGATAGGAATACCAAACCCTACATCATCTCTGTTCAACACAGAATCTCTGTGTGTCATGCATGATTTCTAAATCCTGCACAACGACTCTCTTTCCATGTTTTCCAACTGCAAAAGAAGAGCATTCTAATTCCTTGGATTTTCTTTTAACAGTACTTAGGTGGATAATCTTGCCCCTGTGAGCTAACCTACGGCTGAGAGCACTTGGCTGTCCTAAAATGAAGGAAGGCTGGTGAAGGTACTGAATTAATAATAAAGCACTCCAAATAATTTTATACATGTACACAGAAAGGGAAGATTTGGCCATTTTGTAATTATCAAAGTGGTGGCCATTATTCTCCTTTTGGGTTGAGACTTCTGAGCTTGAATCCTGATTAGCTAATATAGTAAAGAATACTGGCAGGTGCAAGAAACCTGTCTGCTCCCCCTCACATTTGCTGATCAGTATTTGATGGCAATACCCATGCAGTACTGACCCTTAAGATAGCTGGTTGTTAACCCTTAAGCAGCTTTCCCTAGCTGTAAGACTTGCTTGCTGGACAGAGAGATTCGAAGCTCATCACGCCACTGTCTTCTGCAGATGGTGCTACCCACTCATGTTTGCTTTTCCCTCAAACAACTAGATGACCAGGGCTAAAACGTCCCTTGACTCAAACTCTTAGGCCAGTGACTGCATGAGCAAGTAAGTTTGGTCCTTTGGTGAAAGTGAAATACTCCTCCATTGCTCTGTTCAAATTTAATTCAACAAGTTGGGCACCTACCTTGTGCATGGATATGGACATGAGTAGAAAAGAGTCCCTGATCTTAAGGAGATTTAATAAATAAATATAGTAACTACTAACTAGAGAGAATAGATTGGTGGTTGGCAGAGGCAGAAGGTGGAGAGTGGGAGAAATGGATGAACTCCTTTTGTTGCTGTTGTTTAGTTTAAATAAATTAAATAATTTATTTTTAAAAAAAGAATCTCTCCAGCCTCCGGCTAGCTCTCACTGTCGCGGGGATCTCTGCATTTTCACGTCAGAAGTCTGACTACGGTACTGGTGAGGCTTCTCATAGGTACTCTGCTCAACAGTTCCAGTTGATCCCAGCCTACCAGCTCCGCCTGCTGAGACAAAGAACATGTGAGGCCAACTGTCTTGGGTCCTCCAGACCAGCCCCTTGCCCAGCTGAAAACCACTTAGTGACATCTGTTAACAACTTGTGGAATAGAAGAGTCAGCCTGCCTGAATTCATGACCACAAAGTGATGAGACAGAATAAAATGGTCATTGTTGTAATACAATAAGTTTTAGGATAGTTTGTTATGCGGCAAGAGATAGTGGGGCAGATATACGTAAGGTCAGGGATATACAGGATTTCTGTGAGAGTTATTTTGAGGCAATATATGCCATATGGCATGCTGGTTTTCCCGTTTATTCCAAATAGCCTTTTCTACATTGTTCTTGAAAGAAGGATAAATACTAAAATGAGAGGAAATCATGGAAAGCAAGTAGCATATAATAGATAAACCAAAAAACATCTAGGAGTAGACAAATAATTAGTCAGTACATAGGTTGTTCATTCATTCGATAAATATTTGGTGAGTACTTCTCTGCCAAGCACTGTCCAAGGCATTTGGACTACACTGATGAACGGGACAGACATGACCTCTGCCTTCAGGCGAGACAGTCCAGAAAGGGAGAGAGACGGTTACACAAACAATGATAGTAAGGAGTAATTAGTGATTTGTTGGGGGAAGGAGAGGGTGCTCTGGTATCTCATAGCCGGGGTGACTACTCTAATCAGCTGAGTCTTAAGAGAGATTCAAAGGCAGGAAATCAAATATTATTAAAGATGGAGGGGCAGGGATCTGAGGATGCTTCAGAGATAAGCATTCGAAAAAAAATATCTGAACAATCAGTGAATAGTGGCAGGAGGACAGCATTTTTGGCAGAGGGAATAGCATGAACAAAGGCAGGGACGTGGGAAAGCAAAGCATGTGCTCAAGAAATAAAGGGTTATCTCGATTGCTTAGAATATGGAGTGTATACCCAAATGTGGAGACAGGATTATTAAAAGAAGTTAGTTAACAAATAATTTTTAAATTTTATTTTAAAAGTCTTTTAAAAATGATTCGAATCTAAAGAAAAGTTGCTAGGATGGTATTCTGAATCCCCATACACTTCTGTTACATTTTTCAATTATGTACATATATTCATAGATATGTATATATCTCTGTTGTTGTTGTCATTGAACCATTTGATAGTAAGTTGTAAATATCATGACCCCAGTGTATCTTCTAAAATCAAACAAATAAGATTTTATTGTTTTACATTCTTTATATTGATTCTTCCACATTAAAAAAAACTTGTTAAAAGACAGCTCAATCACCCTTTCCTCCCCTTTGACATTCACTGCGGTCCCTTGTCGCCCCTCACCACACAGCCCCTCACCAGCTCCAAATTTCCTTTAAGGTAGTTCCATCTCCACCTGCATCTTTCAGAGCCTTGCAGTGAACAGCTGCTGAATAGCCAGGTTTCTTGGAGAAAAGGAACAACTTTTAAACAACTCCAAAGTCGTTCGCAGTCTCTGCTGGGTTTAAGCAGACGGGGCCATCTGTGCTTTCTGCTCATCTCTCAGGGCCTGAAAGAAAATATTCTATGAAGCTTTGGAGAAAATGACATAAAATGAATCCATTCTGCTGTCAGAGATCATAATGAAACTGGGGAAGAGGTAGAAAATCAATTCATTCTTATTATAATTTTCAGATTACCATCTTCCCGTTTGTTCAGATGTGGGTACGTTGGCTCGAATTGGTCTTTGGAATATTTAAGGAGCCTCTTTAGTCCCTTAATATTGGCTTATCAGTTCCAGTAATTTTACCTCCCGGAGTGAAATTGGTTGCTAACATTTGGAGGAAATTTGTGCTGTATTTTTTCGTAAGTTTTGCTGATCATCACCCGCCAGGCTACAGTAAATGTACTTCTGGCTTATTAGGAAGACAGTTGTGGAGACTGGACGCTTTATCACAAAATTGCTGGTCATTCCAGGAGCTCTTCCCCAGCAGAAAGAGCCTTTGTCAAGCATTTATCTATTTTTCTTCCTGCATAGTACCTTAGGTCTCCTGTTTAGAGGAAGTCTTCCCATTTGTCTGCCAGGATAAAAGAGAAGAATCAGACGTGCAACAAGTGATTCTTTTATTCCTCCTCTAAGACTGTGTGTGGGCTTCTCAGAGCCTATGAAGGAAGAGAAGGGTAGAAAAAAGGTGGACTGAACTTGAAGACCCAGTTTAATTTTTCTTGTGTAGCGAAGTAATAATTGGAATGTACATCTTTTCTGTTTATGCAATTATTATTTTAATTGTATCTTATATAAAATAATTACTAAATTTTTAATTATAAAAGTAATAAATTTTTAATAATCAAAATAATGCAAAATGAAATAAATGTCCATAATTCTCCTGACCAAAAATAGCTTCAGTTGACCCTTGAATAATGTGGGGGTCAGGGCCATTGCCTGCCCCTTGCTTTGTTGAAAAATCCATGTATAACTTTTGTTTCTCCCAAAACTAACTACCAATAGCCTATTGATGACCAGAAGCTTTACTGGTAACACAAAGAGTCATTAATGCATATTTCACATTTTATGTGTATTATGTATATTCTCACAATCATCTCTAACTTTCTCTTAACTTTTTCGGCATTGCTGTGCTATGCAGTTCATTTGTGAGTTTCTTCAGATGGTTATAAATCTCCAAAAAATATATTTATTGAAAATATATTATTCCAGTATATTTTTTTAAAAACTCTGCATATAAAGGGATCCACACAGTTCAAATCTATGTTATTCAGGGGTCGATTGAACTTTTAACAATTTAATATTTCCTGTCAATCTTTACTCTGTGAATTTTAAACAGAGTATAATATTACATGTAATGTTTTGAAGATATTACATAAACATTACAAAAACTCTTAATAAATCTCTTTTTAGAGGTGATGTAATAAGGTATCTTGTGGGTACGCATGATTTACTTTATCATTACTTATTTCAGGCAGTTGGTTTGCCTTCTAGTTGTTCTGATTTGTTTTGTTTCTCCTATAAAGATTGGGGCAATGGCTATCCTTATGCAAAAAGCTTTTATGTGTATATCAGATCATTTTCTTGGGCTAGGTTTCAGGAAGTTAAATTAATGGGTCAAAAGGTAGGGACATTGGAAAGACTATCTATATTTGCCTTCAGAGAGTTTTAAAAAATGCTCTGCTAGAACAATTTATACTCCCACTAGCAGTGCATAAGAATGCTTATCTCACTGAACACTTGTCAGAACTGAATGTTAGTTTAAAAAATATATTTTAATCTAATAGGTAAAGAAAAAATGCTATCTTCTTTTGAGTTGGAATTTTTTTGCTTACTAGTGAGTTTGAACAATTTTTCATGTTTGTTAGCAGTGTTTATTTTATGTATGTGAATTTTCAGTTAATGTCCACAGCCTTTTTTACCTACTAATAGTGTTTTTCTAAATTATTTGGGTGATATCAGAAGCAGCAACCCATGTGCATTATACATTTTTCCCAGTTTGAAAGACCTTTAAATAATTTTTATGCAGTCTTAAAATTTCATGTAGTCAAATCTTCTTCCCCTTTTAATTTTTTTTAGTACTTTTAATCTTAGAAAGTACTCTTTTATTTAGAGATGCATGGAATACTACTTTGTATTTTCATTGAGTTTTATTATTATGATCTAGTGTTTTTTAATAGTTATTTTACTTTATTTGATCTCCATTTTATTGAGGTGGATGATTTCAATTGAGGCTCTACATGAACTTTTCCCCAGAGAGCTAACCAGTGGCTCCAGTAATATTTATTGGCTAATCCTACTCTTCCAACTCAACTGAGATGCTCCATTTTTATGCATTCAATTCTTATATAGACCGGAGTCTGTTCCAGGAGTCTCCATTCAGTTCCACTGATCTTTTTGTGTCAACACCACACTTTTTAAAAATTAAAACTTGATAAGATACCTTAATGTATGATAAGAATCATATGTATGTATGAGAATCTCCCATCTCCCCATTGATTTTATTTTTTGAAAAAGGTTTCAAACCATTTTAAACTATTTGACATAAGAATTATAAAATCATTTTTTCCAAGTTCCAGAGAAAACCTGTTGGTGTTTTAGGTAGAATTTTAAAACCTATATATGAACCCAACTTTCCTCAAGATCTCAAGTTAATTTTTATTTCATCAGCTCATGTTATGATAAGAATTGGTGATTCTTAAACATAAAACACTAAATACCAGTTTTCACATCAGCCAGTGACTCTGAATCACTCTGATTGTTTGGAGAGAATTCTGAAATTCTGATATTCCCTAGAATTTCAATTATTGATTGATCATTAATGATAGACTCTGTCTTTGGGTCTACATTGGACAAAACATAAAAACTAGTTGAATGCCAGTCAATGAATGAATGAATGAATGAGATTACAGATGGGCCATGAAAAACAAAAGATCTGGCTTACTAGAGGCCTTCAGTGCCATCTGGACAGAGTGACTGTTACTTGTAAATTCTGATACCATGTCTGATGACATTAACCAAATGGTTCCCCATGTGCAGTACAGAGATTAGAAACTAAGTATTTGTTTATTGAGCTATACCAGGCATTTTGCTAGGTGCTTTTCATGTGTTATCTAGTAGAAGAAAATAAGGTAGAAGAAAGGAAAAGACTTACCCAGGGGTTATGGAGGTTGTAAGCAGTAGAGCCAGGTACACATTCACATTTCTTGGTCTTTAGGGTCTTTGCAATCCATTCTGGTTCCTACAGCCTGTGTATGGGTGAGTCTAATGCATAGGTTCTTAAAGAAAGAAGATTATTTCATAGGTTCCAATTTCAGTGTATCATAAATAGCACAGATAGGAACATTTTAAAAACAGTCCCACTGATGATTATTTTCTCTTGGAAGAGACCCAAAAGATTCATCTTTTGTCACCATTATATGGAAATAGGTCTACAAAGACTTGGGCCACAAAGGAGTCTACTGATACGTGCTTGAGCACCAGAGGATTCTGCATAGATTAAAGGCCAGTCCATTTCAATTGTGATTGCATAGACATGTCTCATGGAGACTTGACCTGGCATCCACTCTTAACAAGAGCAGACCTGCTTTAATCCACTTTCCACTTTGCCACTCTCCATCCAGGCAAGATAGTCTAATTATGGCAGATGCAGGGTTGTGAACTGTGGTTTACTCTTCCTTAAAAAAAAAAATGACATTAATGTTGCTGTAATCATTTTTTAGCTGCATATATTAGAGATTCCTTCCCAAGAGCCCCAAATACTTTGCAAATATGATCTCATTAACCCACATGCCAACCCTTGTGGTAGGTCAGCCGTCTTGGCGGCATTTGAGAATTGAATTATGCAAAGGAAAAGTGGTCTTTTCAGAGCTGACTGCCAGCAGGGGATGGGACCAAGATTAACGGGGAATCTTAAAACTATACAAGGCCCAAATATCACCTGGTCCAGCATCCTCATTAAATAAATAGGAAACTGAGGCCCAAATGGGGTCAGATCACTAAAATCCAGGGTTCTTAATAAGAGCTATATGTTATTATCACCTGGGAAGCTTTAAAAATGTGTATTATTGTCCAGGATCCACCTCAGACCAGTTTAATCAGCATCTCTGGGGCCTCCCTCCATTAATTTTAAAAGCTTCATAGATGGGGGCCCCCTGAGTGGCTCAGTCAGTTGAGCATTCGACTTTAGCTCAGGGCATGATCTCACAGTTCGTGAGTTTGAGCCCCACATTGGGCTCGTGCTGACAACACAGAGCCTGGAGCCCACTTTGAGTTCTGTGTCTCACTCTCTCTCTGCACTCTCTTATTACACTGTATATTAACTAACTGGAGTTTGAATAAAAGCTTAAAAAAAAAAAAAAGCTTTGTTAGATGAATCTAACAAGTAGCTTGAGTTGAGATTTAGCTGGATAAAGGCAAAACCAGAGGGAAGACTCTGCCTGATGCACTCTAGTATAGGGATCTGTCCAAGGCTTCCTTTTCTTCAGTTCAAGTCATACAGTTTGGTTTATGGCAGCTTTTGAGGTTTTAACAATCTAGGCTGGCATCTTTGAAACAGGAAATATTTATAGTAATTTCTTAGCTTTTCACTTCATTTCACCAGGTGAGGCACATTGAAAAACAGTAGCAACATGATGCCAAAGTAACTGTGTTATTCTGCCATGCCAGTCAGTCAACTAGTCAGTTCACTGGACAAAATCAGTCAGATCAGTTGCTTGGCTGACTTAGCCATTTTAGATAGAGTGCTCTGCCTAGTTGTCTAAATGTGGGCATTACTTTTCTAGACATTGCTCTTTACAGGGAGGTGTGATGATATATTTTTCATATATTACATTAGTTGCTATCATAAGCTCCATTCTTGGGAGCACTAGAAAGTCTCAGCATTAGCCCTATAAAGAAGAAATGAAATCCTATCCTCTGAAACTATAAGGATTTGAGATTCAAGAGTTCATCACAGTGCTCATAGTGAGTACTCAGTAAATGGTAGCAATTATTGTGTTCACATTGCTTTGGGATGTTACAATGACCTAGACCCAAATCCAGATTCAGCATAAACACACACACACACACACATACACACACACACACACACAAACACACACACAGTATGCCAGAATGGACTATGTTTTTAGACTCAGCTATTTGCAAAACTTGGCAAAAGTTGTGATTAGGAGGAAGAAGGAAAGAGTCCATTAACTCTCTTACCTCCAGAAAAAAACCCCAGCAGGGCAGAAAGTGGCATTGGTGGGTAACTAGAAACACAAAAATATAAAGCTCTGTCTGAAGAAGAAAGCGTAGTTGCTCTTCTTAGCTTTACATAAGGTGCAGCTATACTGAACCTCTCAGCTTTTGCTGCTTAGCCTTCTGGCTCCTGAAGCTAAATCTCCTTGACTCTGGAATCTGGGATGCTGGAATCTTTGCGTGTCCTTTTCAGTTTAATTGTTTGTGACAGTAAGTCTCATTGAGGTCATGCCTGGACCTGTGCTCTGTTCCTAGTGACTCAACTCTCACTTGGTTGCCTGTTAACCGTCTCCTGTCTTTTATTCGGGAACAGGGCCCTTGTGTATTTTCCTTTCTTATGAGGCCCTGAGTCCTGGTAGAGCCTGTGACTTCTCCCAAACCCAGGAATCCTGTCTTTGCATCACACAAGCAATAAAAATGGAAACAATAATAACCAATACTCCCAACCCCCAGGTAGGCTGTTGGGGATCTGTCTGGTTTCAGCAGCTAGACCTTTTACATCTCTGATGCACAGTGTTATGATAATTTGTCCCCCGGAACATCCTCTCACTGCCTGTTTCCCTTGACACTCGAGACCTTCTTGTCTCAAAGCCTGTCATGACAGGTGCTATGGCTATGTGGCCAGGTCATGAACCACGTCACTGAGCCACTTGGCAAGTTATCCTAGGCTCCTTAATCTAAACAGCTGTTCCACCACCAGACAGCTGGATGAGCTAAGACAACTCTATCTCTTGTCCCTATAGATGGGTCACAGCCTGAAGACCAGGCACTGGCTACAAAGCAGATCTCTCATCAATTGTAATCACTGCTTGCTTTCCAGAAACCCTCTCTTGCCTGCATGGAAATCCTTATGTCTGCAGCAAATGAGGATGTGTTTCTATTTTCACAACTATGCTTACATGTCACACCTAAACAGTGCTTTCACATACAAACAGATTGAGTAAGGGCATAGATTCTCACTCACTTAATTTTCATGGGATTAATGTTTACTAATGAACATTAAAGAGGATCACTGGTCACTTGGATCCTATTTTTCTTTGGCGTGGGGTGTGGCTAGTGATCTAGTTCCCCCACCATTTCAGCATCATTTCCCTGCCTCTCTTTCAGGGAGCCACTTAAATGTTCTCCCTTATGGAGCCCACCCTACTCTCTTACATCTTTGTTTTTACACTTGTGGCTCCCTTTCTCTAGAGTCCTCTTCCTGGCCAGTTCTAACTCATCTTTCCAAACTCGACTCATATGCCACTTGCCTGTAATCTTCCCTGAGCTGTCCTCCATGCTCACTACCTTTTGTGTGCATAAGCGGTCCCATGGACCACTTACCATATTTCTTTGAGGTCTTTAAGGAGAAGCCTGGGCATGATTTAGTTTCACATGCACGATGTGCACAGTGTAAACACTTACAGTGTTTTGGTGAACAAAGTGAATAAATTTAAGTGAAAAGTAACAAACACGGGGCTTTGGATTGCCATGTTTTGTTCTGGCTCATTTGTGGAAAAATGTTAAATGCCTTAAGGAATGAAGCCCTTCCAGATTGATTCATCTTTACATCCTTCACCCAGCACCTAGCCCTGTGTCTAGTACATAGTAGGTGCTAATACATGTTTCCTAAATGAACGAACCATTGCAAGTGGGTTACCTTGGTGCCAGCAGTGTCCTACCTAAAGTGATATTTGCTTGGGTTAGATTGATCCTGACATGGAACATGAAATTGGACTTGAGGAGACTTTTCTTTCTGTTAGTGGGTTTCCATTCCCTCTGGAAAACTCCTGGGGCAATCCTTGGTGCATTTTCTGTGTAAACTCAAAAGGCAGAGGGAAGAAAGAGAAACTTCATTTGCATCTAGTTTTTACCTGGACTTTGGGCTTCCAATACTCATAAGGCTATGACCTCCTCCATTTGAGGGGCTGTGTGTTATTTCCCTCAAGCTCTGATTTTCTAGCCCAGTGCCTCGCACACAATCAGTGCTTTAAAATGTTTACTGAATGAGTGACCATGTGGTGACCTCTACATTATTAACATTATTCAGGTAGCCCTCCAACACCATCTCCTTAGCACATTTTGGTTTAACATCAATCATTATGGATTTCCTCTTTAGGCAAAGTTATTTGTTCAAGTGCAACTTACCTGCCTTTGGGTTGCTTTTGATAAAGAATCCCTGATGGTCTTGCTGATGCTTTCATTAGATGGAATAAAGTGTTTCCATTTTCATATTGTTGGAAACTGGCATTTGTGTTGGTTTATGGGTAGTTGTTAGGGCTGGGGAAGCAGCCCTTGTCCTTCTGGGGCTCTATAGAAGTTTCAGATAATGGGAGGGAAAGAAATAAAATATTGGACGGAAGACAGGAGAAGAAACTCAGCGAGGCAAAGAAAATGAATATGAAAAACTTCTCCAAAGGGCTCAAAAATCGGTGAAATTCATCATTAAAAAGAGGAGAATCAGTCATTTTCGGTGTTACTTTATTTTCATTGTGTGAGTGAAAGTGCAGGTGGAATTGACAATGGTGAATAATTTTTAAAAGCCACTTTATCCAGGAACAGTGAATAAGAAAGATGTTTAGTTCCAACCTTTCAGATGGGGTAAAAAAAAAATCTATCAACTGTAAAGCATTGTTCCCCCAGGTGGATGAAATCCTCTGAATGTTTCTTGTGCTTCCTAATATCAAGGGAATGGAAGATGGGGAGTAGTCAGACCTGTAGGGATGCGTTGAGGGGGAGCCACGGTGGGGCCAGTGGTGGCTCACGGCTGCAATTCATACTAAAGCCTTTTTCCCTCTGCAAGATTCCTTTTCAGTCCCATCTGCTTTCTTTCTAGGTCTTAGCCTTGTGGACTGCAAAAATTTGCATGCTTTGCTTCTTGCTTTACACGTTTCCCCAAATCACATGGACTCAGACCCATGTAACTCTCCTTTGTTAATGCAAGGCTGTGTGAAAGATTGTGGACAAATGGAACTTTTGTAAATCTAATCATCTTTCAGATGTACTCGGGAGATTTCTATTTAACAGAAGCCAGGCTTGAGTCTTGCACAAAATGAAAAAGACTTCAGCAATACCATTCACATACCAGTTTGTCTTTGCTGAAAGGGAATTTTTTAAATCGCCTATTTTCTTAAAGCTGAACCTGACTTTGCTGAAGCAATGCTCAGTGACTGCAGCGTGCAGGGCACTGGGGTGCTCCAGTAAAACAGCTCTGATCTCTTCATTCCCCTCACTTACTACCAGGAAGTGCCTGGGAGAGAATTGCCCCTTGTTTATAGCTAATGCCTTACACCCACTGGCACATGTGAGTGAGCCCAGGTTTTCTGCTGTAGTTGGAGATAAGTAGCTTAGGTAAGGTCCGGTGCAGAGCCATGGGAGAAATTTGTGGCAAGAGTCTAGACCCTACTCTCCAGATGTCTAAGTGAGTGCCCATTCCTCTCTTTGCCATACATCTCTCCATAGTGGGATTCATCCTGAAATGTGATACTTGTTGTCAGTGATTTAGAGCATGTTCACCTTGATCCTCCCCTTCCACATTAAGGTCACATTTACAACTGCTGTTGGATGAAGTTGCTCCCTTCATGGATTTTTCAGAAATCCTCAACTTGAATTCTACTTGACAAGCTAAAGCAGAAGGGAGTGCTGGATCTCTTGCTAGCCAACTGGGATAATGGCTTAGGAGGCAGTATAACATAGTGGAAAGGCTGGCTTAGGGTCTCAGGTTCAGTCCTGGTGTAATTAATTATTAGAAGTGTGCACATGGATCAGTTTCGTAACCTCTCTGAACTTCAGTTCCTTCATCTATAAGGTGGATATATTCATTCCAACCTCAGAAAGCTGTGGATATTAAAGAAAAATGTATATGTGGTAAGGTAGGTACCGAATAAATAGGAACTCATTATTATCAGTTAACTAATCATTTCATTAGCATGAAAGTGCTCTTGAACTTGTTTTGGTTTTCTCTTCACCTCCCCACTTTGTCTACCCTTCCATTTTCTGTAACACTTCTCTTATGATTGCCTAAAGACATTTTCTATTTTCTATCTCTTCACTCCCTAATTTCTTCCCCTTTCTCTCTCTCTTGCTTTCTCTCACATCTAATGCTATGATATTCCCATTCTCTCTTCCATATAAGAATCATAAAATTTCGAAGCTAAAATAGCCCTTGGAGATTCTTATATCCAGCTCCTGTGTATCACATGCTACAACCAAAACCCAAAGAAATGGACATCTACACAAGGTCACCCGTTGGTAGAATCCTAGAAAACTTGAGATGGATACTCAGGCTTCCTGCTCCTTTATGACTCTCTGTCCCTGGGGGTGACCATATGAGAGATGTTTATCCCCATGGGACTTGGTGAGGACAGGGGTAGATTATAGTTCTCAGGCTATCTAATTAGTAGTGGTTTTCCTCTTTCCTTTCTAACCCCTCAAAAGCATTTTGTATTTCAAAGTTCTTTGATAAAACAGTTAAACTAGCTTGTCTCCTGAGGAAGCAGAACTCAGCTAAGATGTCTCTTGAAATTCTCTTGCTGTTGGACTTAGGGTATTTAAGGTGTTTTTTAAGTTGTAAAAAAAAATCTACAGTTGCTCAGCATGGATAGTACATCATGAATGAGCAGTAGTGGGCCTTTGATCTAATTTTCATGTGTGTCTTCTTTCTTAATAATAAATGGGCTTTTGTTATGAGACAGGTTGACATTTACTGAGTTTGCTTTTCATTGGTCCATGGCGAGCTGCGAGCAGCTGGGAATGTGTTCTCTTTCTTAGTACTATAGCAAAACTGTGACTTGACACATAATTGGACATTGTTGCTTAGGCCTTTTCAATGTTCCAGGCATTGAAGAGAGAGAAAATTGTGTATTTTCCATTTGGGAGAATAGCATCCAAACTAAATGTCAGATGACAGTTTAGCATAGTGATGCCTGATATGATCCATCACAAAGGAGAGAAGAACTATTGATTACAAGGCTGAAAAGAGAAAAACACATCCTGGAGAAAAAAGGTAGGAGAAAATGAGGAGCTTATAATACAGCAGCTGTCTTTAAGTCACTGCCTTTGAGTAATGACAAATGTCTTGCACCGGCTCAGGTTTCTTTGAATCAGCCAGGAAATGGAGCCCAACACCTCTACTAGCATCAAAGGCAGCCAGAGTGATGTTAAAGAAAACTATTTTGAGTAATATTAATGTAGGGCAGAATCGCTCACACAACAGGACATCCGTCTGGAATGTGGTCAGAAGGCACTTCCCAAAAGTCCTGAGAATAAGAACTGGAGGAGCAGAACTGACGTAAACACACAAGAAGGCTCACTTGTGCTCCCAGAAAGGGGAGGTGAGAGGCAAAGGCACACTGAAGCCTGGCCCTGGGGAGTGATAATGGTGTTTGGAGCCTTTTACTTCTGTGTAGGTCACTGGTTCAGTTCAAACTCTAACTGTAGGAAATTGTTACGGCTTGATGGCTGATGGGAAATTAGGTCCCAGCCTTCAGTTGGCTTCCTAAATGTATTCGCTGTAATTGGTCTCACTTCCTGGAAGGCTGCTGAAGGCTGGGAACGGCAACAGGTACAGCACTGTTCGGAGTCCAAAAGGGGATTCTATTGGGATTGGAGGCGGATAGATGCTAGGGAGGACCTAAGGAAAGGCCATTTGAAGGAGGGAGGAAAATGCTTGGCACCTCTAGGCTCTGAACTTGTGAGGGTTGCAGGGATCCTCAGGCCAGTCTTTAGGCAGGCCAACGTGGGGACATGGGACAGAGAGATAGATTCAGTCCTGTGAAGAAACTCACATCTGACCCACCAGCCTCTTTGCCTCTAGCTTCCTTCCCCCAACTCCAGAATCCTGATCCAGTTTCTGGGTAGGGGAGCATGATCTGTGAGCCAACTTCTTTATTCCTTATTTAACCCTCCAGCCCTTCAGCTCTTAATTGTTGCAAAACACAGGCTATTGCCAAGCAAAAGCATTGGCTTTTACAGTTCAACCTCTTTTCTTGTTTTTTTTTTTCTACTATTGTCATCTCTCTCCTGACACAGTGAATGGAAAAAGGGGTAGTATGTCACTAGGTAAGAGGAAATATACAGGATGAAAAGCCCATCAGTTATTATGTCCAGCTGTCACCCTGTTCTATTTAATTTCATATGTTTCCTTCAGTACTTACCCTTTTCTTGGGCTTTTGAAGCCTCTGTCCAGTTAAGCCAGTGGATCTACCAGTGGGTCCATCCGCTTCTTGCCAAGAAGAAATTCTCTCTGTGGGAAATTCACAAATCTAAAAACCCTGTGAAGATCTATTTTGTAGAGTGAAATAGGGGACAGAGGAACAGAAACAGAGGTTAGAGCCTGTGGGAAACCTGGCAGGGTCTAATAATTTATGGCTTACAAACTTTTGGTCACAGGATGGGAGCTGTGAGAGAAAATAAAACTCATCACCCATCATAACAGGGAGTCAATGTCACTTTTATGTAGGCAAGATAATTTGTTTGCATATTGTGGTGATTTTATGTCACTTTGTAAATGATGTTTCTAGAAAGTTTGCTTAGCATGTCAACTGTATGGCTACAGGCATGTTCTTTCTGCCCCTGGAGATGGAGAGCCTGGTTTCTGACTTGGGAGGCCCACAGGAGAGGCGGGGGAGCTGGTAGGCTGGAGCTTTGATTAGGCTTGGTAGGAGCTCACAGAGTGGTTTCTTTTTGTCTTTGAAACACAGGATTTGTGCAAAAGCTTCAATGCTGGAGTACAGTTCTTTGAGAGAATGGCCCTGCTGAGGCAGAGGGTGGGATGGAAAACAAAGGTGGTGTTCTTGGGAACCAGCTGTTGTATTTGAGCTGTCTTGGAAGGAGGTGGGTGTGTTTTCGATATTTGTGTATAAGTTTCCCCCTCACTACACTTTCAACATCCTGGGGGCAGCGTCTGAATCATCTCTGTTCCCTTCATTCCTACCAGCTGCCAGTCACGTGGTAGGTGCACAGAAAATACTTGTTAGGAGTGAGTAGGGAGAATTGAGCTTTGGTAGTTATACCTTTTCTGAAGATGGTACATGGCTGCCATGGCATACTACCTAGTCTGCTTTTCAAATTACACTGAAGCATCCAGAAAGTTGTCAAAGAACATTTTGCTGAGGGCGTCTGGGTGGCTCAGTTGGTTAAGTGTTCATCTCTTGATGTTGACTCAAGTCATGATCTCATTGTGAGATTGAACCCTGCATCGGACTCCATGCTGAATGTGGAATCTGCTGTGGATTCTCTCTCAAAATACATAAACATTAAAAAAAAAAAGAAGAAGAAGAACATTTTTCTGAATAGGTGAGAAACAGTTCTTAAAACTTGAACTTAGAACTTAGAACTGAGGGTCCAGGGTTCATGTCCCTGTTCAGGCACAAAAATAAAAACCAAACCTAATCAACCAAACTAAAACCAAGCCAAACATTGGAACTTAGGCTTCCCGTGTGATGATAAGGCCGAAGCTTAGTCAATTGGAAGGATTCTGGGTGTATCTGGAGAACTTCCCACCCACATTACCTTTTTCAAGCAACATAAGCTCTTACTTGTGGCCTCTGTTACCCTCTACAGTTCTGGGTGTTACCCTCTATGGTCCTGAGTGTTACCCTCTACAGTCCTGGGCTGTGCTAATAAGGCCCATCAGCTTCAGCAGAGGGTGCTGCCCCAGGCTGTTCTCAGCTGTCCATGGATTGGTTTTCCCCACCTGCCTTTCTCCTGCATGTTCTGGACCTCACGTGACCCTATCATGTTGCATTTAGGCCGAATCAATAGTCTTTTTAAATACGATTTGCCCTTTGAAAACCAACCCTAAGCACTTTGCATTCCTTTTATGTTTGGGAAGTTCAGTGTTGGTCTATGTTCAGTTCTAAAAATACCTGCACGAGTGGGAGACCTAGACTGTGCAGTTCAAAGCTGTTCGGGTAGGTGAAGGTCTCCAGGGCTTGGAGTAGCTCACTGGGGTGGATTTAGCACCTTCACACCTTCAGAAAGTGAGCTTAGCCCACACAGAGTAGGAGAGGAAGCATTCTGTCACCTGGCAGTCTCACCTCCAGGGAAGGCAGGAGGGCACCACGCCCCTGGAAGTTGCTGAGATCCCTGGGTTGAAATGACTGTGTCATGTCTTAAATTTTATTTTTTTTCATTTTCAAGATGGATGTAGTGTGTAGACAGTATTGATTCCAAGTCGATTGATGATCTTCAGTCTGTGTTTTTGAGTGTTCATGTGGAGATCAGCAGTCGATACCCATTGTCTTCAGGGCTGGGATGCTTGATGCACAATTGAGGCTGGTTATTTGGTTCTTAGCATTCCTGAGATCAAAATCCATAACTGAAAAACTATTTCCTGGATATGAGTGAAGTAACACACTTGTCCCCATTTAGTGGTATTGTCCCAAAGTGGATGGCAGAGGCCTATTCTCTGTTTTTATTCTGTGTCCTTGGAGAATAAAGGCACAGTGAGATACATGCTGTTCAAATACTAAGCTTTTACTCTCTGTTTATCCGATTCTTCTGTCTAATTAAAGTTACCTTTTACACTTGATTGGTTTTTAAAGCCCAATATTTGGCAATTAAACCTTCTTTATTCTAACAACTGGGGTGGCACTTTCCTGAGTGATTTAGCGCATGGTGTATTATCTGCAGAACCAAGAACTGGCTTCCTTGGAGAGTTCTCTTGAAGAATTTCATCTTTGGGTGGCTGCTCTGAACACCCACCAAGGAATCTGCAGATAGAATTATATGGATTAAACCCAAGAGTCCATAGAGCTGGTGTGGGGAAAACCTTGGCTTGAACTGGGATTCAGGAGACCTGATTTAATCCCCAAAGGGGTCATTCTTCTACACCTCTCTCAAGGTCTTTGAAGGTGCTCTTTATCCCTGTTTTTGGTCAAGCCAGAGAGGTGTGGCCGATGCTAGTGGAAAACCTGGCCTGCCCCCACCATCACAGCAGACTCTTGGCCCTGTTGGCCCAAGCATGTGCTGGTTTACAGAGTGCTTGTTCATGGGCAGGATGCTGGAGGATCTTGGGACACACAGAACTTCTCATTGGACTTGTTAAGACATGAGGAGCCAATCATCTCTGCTTGGTCCTTCTTAAGAGTCTAGTTAAAGCACCACAAGGTTTTTCTTTATTCTATGTCTTCTCAGATAGGAAAGCCTACGGCAGAACATGCAGAGACTGGAGTGAATGCAAAGGTCATAAACACGACCCCTTCCCTTCCCTTGTAAGAGTGGACTCTGTTTCCCAATCAGGTTTGCTAGGTTCTTGAAGGACAGTTTTAGGTTGCCTTTTCAGGGGAAATGAAGAGCAGGTGGTTGAGGTACGTTCTACTGCCATAGAAAGGAGGCTGCTAAGGAGATGGCAGCCATTTTATATCGAAAGGATCAGTGTGTTTACCTCTTCCTCTCTGCCCTGCTCCTGCTGCTCTCCCAACGCAGAAACATGAACACATGTACACACACACACACATGCACACACACAGGCGCACATACACAGCCTTCCATCTGCAAAACCAGTGAATCTGAGCCATCTAGGAATGCACATGGTGCTAGCAATCTGGTCCATTCTCACCCTGGTGGGGAGACATTGTCTTCTCCGAGTCTGGCATTTGAGCCCACGTTTACTCAGTGATGAAGGCCCTTCTGGGGAACCTGATCTAAACACGTAAAGGCATTCTTTATTTGTTTGAGAGTATTTTTATTTTCAGTCTTTTATCCTCACATATGAGTGCAGAATGATGCTTAAGGGAGGCAAAATTACTGCCACCAACCTGATCTGATTCACCGTGAGGTGATTAGCTCTGCCACCTGACACCAAGGACTGCGGGATGCGTCCTAATGTGTTTGTATTTCCTGTACTGTTAATGCAAATGATTTAGGGGGTTTTCTTCCAGACCTTTTCTCCTTTCCTGAGGACTCCCCTGGGGAGGATAAGTGGAGCTACTGAAGACACACTGTAGTCATTCTAGCAAGTCAGTAAGCTTCCTCAGCAACACTGCCCTGTCTGGAGGTGTCCTGCTGTTAAGAGTCCTTGCCCATCTGAGGTTGACTGTCTTCACCAGGTGGAAGACTGAGCTGGCATATGGGGACAGCTTGGAAAGTGGGAGGCCTTTGGGAATGACTCCTGAGACTCCATTGTTCTGGGAGCTTCTGGCTTAAATGGCTCTGTGGTGAGCTCACAGGTTAGGGGCAGTCAGGTTGGAAGGATCCCTAGTCCCACACTACGCAAAGTGTGGCCTGAACCAGAGAAATTCCCATCATCCAGGAGCTTAGTAGTAGCAGAATCTCTGACCACAGACTCAACATGCTGAGTCACAGTCTTCCTTCTAACAAGATCCCAGGTCTTCTGTAGCTAAGTAAGTGAAAACAGCCAGTCAGCACCCATACCTCAAAGGCTATTCTTCTAATAACTGTCCCTCTGAGATAAATCGTACTGAGAAACTGTCCACTTGGGGAATGGAAAAGAAGCAAGATAAAAGAAATTTGCAGCATGGATTTCTGATCCTGGGATCTCTAGGTGGCAGAAGGACCAAGGAACCCAGAGGTAGTCAGTGGGACAGACAGTGGCATGAGAGGTCTAAGTGGACACACACACACTTCCTTGACACCCCTTCCACACCCTTTTCCTTCCCCACAAACCAACTGCCACTGACCTCACACGTGCCCACTTCTGAGCTAGATGATGATTTTAAGAGGCCCTGGGTCCCTAAGAAGTTTATGGTGTGCCCATTTCCCCATTCCTGGCATGGAATTAAAAATAAAATAATAGCAAACCATAAAATAGGTATAAAAAGTATAATAAAATTTTAATTCTTCCCTTGATGAGTACTTTAATTCTTGCTTTAAAATAACAAATGTGATTTTCATGTGTGAGGCTCAGCTTTGCTGGCTCCCCAAATGTATCATTGGGGTGTCAGATCCTGCCCAATGCACCCGTGTCCTGTCCTCATCGTGATTCAAGAAGACACTGGATGAGGAGATCTGTCACAGATCTGTGACACCCTCTTGGTGACAGAGTCATTTCCCAGTAGATTGGGATCCAGAACCTGGTTTCTGGGGTTCCACCTATTGAGGCACTTCTCCTCCTCAGGTCTCAAGTAATCCTAGGTCTTTCTCAGAATAGCTGGTACCCTGAGAGAATCGTGAAAATAATGTCAGATTCCAGGGCTTTGCACAAACTAGGACCTGTTTTGAGTTTATATCCACGTCCCAGTGTCTAGATGCTGATAAAAAGCAGACCTGATTCACACTTGAAAAAAGCCATCTAGTCAGTCAACTGCCAGCATTTCACTTGTGCTTGCCACAGGTCATAGTGACCGATTGGCTCCATGACACACCACAGGAGGCCTACCCCCAAGGCATGGGTCTCTGACAGACCTGTTCAGAAAGTCAACGCAGACAGGAGGGAAAGGGAGAGGCTGCCCTCCCAAAGGCAGTCCTCAACCTTGCCTCCACGACCACTTCTTGCTCAGCACTGAATCAAGGCTGGGGTTGGAAGGACTGAGGAGGGGGTTAAGAATCATGGCTGCTTTTGACTTGTCCATTAATTTTTGATGAACATCCTTCTTGCCCATGCTTAAAGGGTCAGCTTAATTATCACAAAGTCTTGCTGGCAGTATGCTCTCTTTCCCCAAATTTCATTGCTTTTTTGTTTGTTTATTTTTAGTTTAGTTACAGTTAAAGTATATGTGTGTGTCTATGTGTATGTAGATATATATATAGATAGATAGATAGATATATGAATTGGAGATATCTCTATCTATCTATCTATCTATCTATCTATCTATCTATCTATCTATCTATCTAGGAAATGGATGTAAGAGCGTAGCCATGCTTATGTGGTATGCCTCGCACCATGCCTGGCAAGGTCAGATCAACATATATCTATTTAGTGAAGAAATTGTGATGTCATCAGTCACAAGATTCCCTGATTCAAAAGCAGAAATTAGAAAATCTTTCTGTCCACTGCCTTACAGATATTACTCTAGTAGACCTAGGAGCTCCCTGATCTCTTAAAAGTCATGTGACTCATTCAAAATGACCAAGAATGTGTGCAACACTCTACAATTACAGGACTCTCTTGCCATAACCTTCATGGTTCTCATTCAAGAGAATGCTTTCTCACTAAAATTTTGAACTAAAGCAATTTCTCATCCTAATATTCATTGAGTGGTTACTACATTCTTGCCAGGAGGTAGTAATGACATTCCTGCTTAGCTATGCTAATCAGTTCTACTTTATGGATTAATTTAATCCTACAGTAGCCTATCAGGAGGTACTATTGTTATCCCCATTTTATAGTTTAAGTAACTGTGTTAAGGTCACCCAGCAAGTAGGTGGGGAAGCAAGGATTTGAACCTAAAGAAGTCTGTCTAGAAGAGCCAAACTATTAACCACTATGCTATCTGCTAAAGGTATATGGAGCTCCTCCCACCCCACTTTTTTTTTTCCCCCAGCAGACTCCTCATGTCCTACATGCGAGACCAGGTTTCTAAGCGTGAGAAAGAGGCTTGGGGTAAAACATCTCAGTCCTCCCTTTCTTCCTTGCAAGTGGTATTCAGTTATTTAGGAGGGGTTTCCTTCTATCCAAGTGCCATGACTATCTCTAGTTCCTTTGGTTAGCAAAATAATAAGACTGTCATTTTCCTTTAGTGCTTTGGTAACAGAAATAGTCCAGCCTCAGTGAAACGTTACCCTGACTTCCAAGTTAGAGAATGGTTTTACTCAAAGTTAATCAAAACCCGAGGGTTAGAAGGGATTTTAACAACCCTTTTGTCCAAATCCCCAACTAATTTATGGCTCCTTTTTATAACCTCCTACCAAGCATCATGTTGTATTTTGGTTTATCTTTTAATCAGTCAAAGGTGGCCCTGTGCTTCTTGACACATCTGATGATTAAAATAAGAAATCTTTTTTTTTCCCCCTTGTTCTGAATCTTCAAACTGGCTTTCTTTTCTTGTCTCCATCTTTTCTCCTCTTAAGACCTGTTTGTCTGCTTGACATGAACACCCAGGTTAATTACATCCAGAAAGACATCCCTTCTTTCAATTATAGAATGATTAACTATGTAAATTTAAATTAACCCATCCCCAAGTCAGAATTTTGAAATCATCTTTTTCAGCACCTCTTTGGTGAATATCATTTCATCTATTGATTTTTCTTGGGAGTACCGTTATGTCATCCATTTTCAAAGAGAGAACATTTATACACAACTAGAACTGTTTAATTGCTGTCTTGCTTTTTATGCTTTTATGGACCACAGAACGGTGTCTTTTGCATTCTATTGGAAGAAATTTCTCAGACGTGTAGCATTCTATTTTTATCTGTTAGGCCCACCTCAGAGACGAAGTATCAGCATTTTATGGAAGGAGTGCTGGGCTAGAAGCCAAACAACTGAGTGAGTCCTAGGTTGGCTTCTGCCCTGAGACCTTGGTCAAGGCATTAACCATTGGGAATCTTGGTTTCATCCTCAGGAAAATGGGCATTCTGCCAGCTCTGCTGTGTTGTAGGATTGTAGAGAAGCTCACATAGGGAATGTAAATAAAAGCACTTAGTAGACTGTAATACAGGGTGGCAAATGTAAAGTCAAAGCCCAGAATGGTTATGAAGTGAGTGAATATGAATATGGAGAGGCAGAGAGCAAGAGAACCCCAAACTCTCAACCTGATAGGTAATGCTTATCTCTCTAGAGTACGTGTGTCTGCACATGTCTGGAAGGGGTTGGGATTAAGTTGCCTTAGACCTGAGCATTCCTGTCAGTCAGAAATGCATCAGTCAGGGAGTCTCAAAGTAACAGGGGGAAGAAAATGAGCTACAGTCATTTGTACAAATTTATGAACACTAATTAAGCATCCAGTTTGTAAATAGCAGCAAAGATAGCATAACATAAAGCTTACCTGGGCCATTTCAGGGGGCATTAACCAGAAGTATGTCACTAGAGCCACCGCAGTGCGTACCTCCAGGGCCTTTATTTGTATCCTTTAGACATTTTTCCTCAACAGGACCAGCTCTCAGTTGGATAATATCCTACCAAATTATGCTGTTCCTAAGATTTTTATAAATATGGTACCATTCTAGTTCTAAGACCTTCTCTTTAAAGAAGTCTTCATAGATCCTCTTCCTTCTCTTTGTTCCCTTCAAGACTCTAAATTAATTTATTCTTCCTTTGAAATCCTATTCTTTATGATGTTTTTTGAAAAGAATAGAATTTCCTAGGAAATTCATGAAACAAAATTCAGCCAAAATTGTGCATAGTGCTTAAATAATGCGATGGATGAATGTTTTACTTGTATTTCTTTGAAGAATACAGCCTTTCCATTGTCAATAAATCTTAACTTTGGAAAGAAATCCCTTATTATGCAGTGAGTTTTTCCCTCTGTGGTCATCAATACCAGTGCCTTTTGCATAAACTCACTAAGTTGCTAATTGGTGAAATGAGAACTGAGACCCTCCTGAAAGGCAGAGGAATCCTCTCCCCAAGTAGTAGATAACAAAGAGGAGAAAATGGAAGCTGCTTCCAAGAACATAGGCCCCTGAGGGATTATTTTGGCCAATTCTCTGTTCCTAGTCAGGATTCCTCATTCCTCACTCATTCCTGAACAATAGCTGTAAGGCCAGTGGTATGCTGGTAAATGTTTCACGAGTGGCTGTCTGAAAAGAAAAATGTGTGTGTGTGTGTGTGTATGTGTACATACTCTTACAGAATATTTTACTGATATAAAAGATGCGTGGTACACAATTTACCAAATAATAATTAATATTCTTTTTCTTTGTAAATTCAAATTGATTCTCCCAGAATGCATTTGTTTATTGTTGCCAAAATTTTTATTTGTAGCCAACATATGGTTGTAATTAACAAATGAGTGCAGTTCCAACATCAATGTTGGTTGATATTTTTTATTTACAGTCACAAGTAAGACAAACATGAAACAGCAAAGATCTCACAACACGTGTCATGTGAGTCCCAAAGTTCTCTGGATACATGTTCAGGCAATCCTCTGCTTTAAACATTGAGAACAGATGAGGAAACACTATAATGACCTGTGAAAGGAAAGAACAGTTGTAGAATTGAGAATTGTCAAACTTTATACATGTCCCTAGTTAAAAAAAACAAAAAACAAAATAACAGTGGTATAGAAGACTTGTCAGGCAGCATGGCAGTCCTCTGGCTCTTAGTGTCCATTTCCTCTCACCAGAGAGACCACCTTCAACCCACGTAGCTGATTTAGGGGGGGCATATAGCTCCATACCTCTAAATAATAGGCATAAAATATTTTTTTGTTGATTGGGGGTTTTAATAACTATTGAACTCACACTATGGTAGGTGAGGAATGGGCTCCTACAGGCTCTATCATCTACTATGCAGCTACTATACATGCCAAGACATGCCTTTCCGTCCCTCCACTCTTCCCATAGTGTTACATTTTAATTTTGTTCAAATCAATATTCAGTGTTTATGTTACAAGGTAATGCAAATGATATTCATGGCCAAGCCTTTACTTATCCTTTCATGTGCAATCTTTTATTTTCCCTCAAGGTTTTGTTTTGTTTTGTTTTGTTTTTATATTTACATTTAGATTACATTATAGCCTTTTATATTAGCTTAGTTTCCTCTGAATTTATTACTGTTTCAACCTCAAACTCTGTCAGTTGTCTAAATATTGTCTCTTTATGACAGATGCCTCCACACTCCTGCCAATTTCACCTTCTTTGACGAATCTCTCCTGGAGTCCTCTGCCCTGCTCCAACCTGGATGGGATATTCTCTGACATCCTGGGCCATTCCTTTGCCTCTCCTGTGTTAGACCCCTCTCTTCCAGTGTCCTGCTCATACTGACGGAGGGCACATGCAGGCAGCTTCCTGAGAATGAGTATAGGGAAATAAAACATTTACAACCTTGCATAACTGACAAGACCATGATTTTACCTTTGTATTTGATTGGCAGTTTTTCTGAATATAGAATTCTAGATTGGAAGTCATTTTTCTTCAGAGTTTTGAAGGCATTGCTCCATTTCTTTCTAGCTTCTGGCATTATAGTTGAGAAGTTCAAAGCCATTCAGATTCATAATATTTGGAATTGGATCTGTTTTATTTTATTTTTTTCTCTCTGGAAGTTTATTTGATTGTATCTTTGGCCTCTGTGTTCTAAAATTTCATGATACTGTGCCTTTTGAGTTTATTTTAATATTGTTCTATGGATCCCTTTAATCTGGAAACTCAAGTCTTTCAGGTGATGGATATTTCCTTGAATATTCTGTGGTTAATTTCTTTCACTTCTGTGTCTGTGTCTGTGTGTGTGTGTGCGCGCACGCACGCGTGTGTGTATGTGCATGTGTGTGTGTTCCTGTTTCTGGAACTCTTATTATTTGCATGTTTGGCACCCTGGATTTACTTTTCTTATCTTTCCTGTCCTGTTTTCTATCTCTTTAGCTTATAACCCTCTGTTGACTTTTTCCATTTCTATTATAATATTTTTAATTTCACCAGTTCCGTTTTTCTCTCTTTGTTCTTTTTTTGTATTATCCAGTTCTTGTTTTCATAAATGCAATATATCTTCATTTTATCTCTCAGGATATTAAATATATTCTGAATATAAATTGTTTCCCTTGCATAATTCCTGTTAGGTTGCTTTTATCCTGTTTGTTTGATTTGATTTCCATCTCTCATGTTACAAATTTTCATCAAATGTCTATGAACTCTAGTTTCTGCCCTTATTAAGATCAGAGTGCTCAAATGCTGTCTGCAAGCTCTGAGCTCATCACTGGGACTTGTTACCTATGGGCTTCACAGTAGGGTGTGGCTGGCCTATTTTGTTGGAACCTTGATGCCGGTGTCCTTAGGTCTTTCCTCTTGTGCTGTTCAAATCCCCCTGAGAAAACTCTCCTGGTTTCCTGTGTTTAGGTAAAAGCCCGGTGGCCACGTTTATAGGAGCCAAATAGGAAGAAAGTTGGAGATATCAGCATTTAGGATGCAAATGCCCTCTCGTTTCCTCCTTGCCCTCATCTTTGAGTTCTGCTTGGTGTCCCCTGCACCAGGGAGTCCCCATTTCCCCCAGTCCAGAAAACAAACACTCTTTTTCCTACTGGAGCTGGGAAGGTGTTTGTGGGTTTTGATTAAGCTTCTTTGCATAGCTCCTCTTCCCTCCCACACTCCTAGAGGTAGTAGAGTCAATTCCTCACACTTTGGTGGGGGGAGGGTTCAGTTGGGAACATAGAGCTGCTTCTAGGCTACCATGCCATGCCAGTTGAGAATACAGCTTTTTCAGCAATGTTAAATGAATTGGCTATCAGTCTAATCATCCACTTGCTGCCCAGTTTCTGAAGTGTTGCTGCTCTTATCTGCTTTCCCATTCATTCTCTTTGTCCTTGCTTGTGTGTTTACACCCTCCTTTTCTTCCATGGCATTTCAGTGCATGTTTATTTCATGCCACCTCTTTTTGTGAATTATAGTTCATTGTAAATCTTTCTACTCTATCCTCTGAAGGAAGAGATGCATCATGCACATTTACTAGCCCTTGGTACTTAGCAGTGAGAGACTGCTGTGTGCTAAAGCATACCTACCTTGAGGTCAGGCCCAAGGCCCAGCCAGCATGGGGCTGGGTGCTGAGGCTCAGACACCAGTGAGTGCAGTTTGCTCTCAGGAGCTTGTGGTTGGGTGCTATTTTCCTCCCTCCAATCACAGAGTCTGGTTCTGACTGTTGGCCTCTCTGTGGCTAAAGAAAGAAGTGATGGCTATAATCACAAGCTTTCTTTGCCCTCTTTATCAGAATGGAGACATGGAGAGAGGTTAAAGATGAGCTAGACACAAATGGACATGATGCGAGGAAAAGGAAGGACTGGGGTGAGGTTGAAAGTCAAGAGTCTCCAACCCCCTTCCATATTCCTCTTTGCTCTCTTTTATATGAAAGATTGCTTCCTGATTATAAAGTAATACAAGGGCAGTGTGGAAATTTGAGAAATAAAGAGAAATTAAAGAAAAAAACTAAGCTGATAATCCCATCACCTTTAAATATTCTGTTATAATTCTGTGTACATACATACACATTTATACACATATAATTTAATGACATTGGAATCATAAAGAATATGGCATAATATAGTGTCTTTATATTCAGTATTACATTGTGAGCTTTTCTTATGTCATTAAATTTCCTTTGAAAGCATGACTATGATTCTACTGTGTAGATGTATTTTGTATTTTAAGCTATTTTGGTGCTTTTTAGTTTTCATTATTATAAATAATGCTTTAATTAATAACTTATATGCAATACCATTTTAACCCACTTTTATTATTTCTTTAAAATTTATAAAAATGGATTTAATAGATTTAATGGATTTATAGAAAATAGACATCTCTAGTGGTCTTAATGCATATTATCAAATTGCCAAACAAAAAATTGCAACATTATTTGGTACCATAAGCAGAAGATAAGAACTATTTCTCTAGTCCCTTCCACAGCATGTGTGTCTGTGCGTGCATGCGTGTGTGTGTATTTCACAAGCAAATTTCATTTAAAAATTTTTTATTTCCATATTTGATTAAATTATCCTCCTTATTAATTTTAGGTATTAAGCAACTTTAATTTTTTTCTGTTTTGTTAAATTTGGCCCAATTTAATATTTGGAGGTTTATTTTTTTATTGGATTATCAAGAACTATGTATATCACTATAATGAAACTTGTTGTGTCCTTTCCTTCTGTTTATTATTTCCCTTTTTACTTTTGTTTTGACATCTTCTGACATAGATAGTAGACATTTATGTAATCAAGGCTGTCCTTCTTTTGCAATTTCTTTTTGCTTCATACTAAGAAAGTGTCTTAAGTAGATTTTCTGAGCATGACATGACTAAGTTTATTTCTGAAAAAGCCAAGAGCTTTTTCAGCAATTGCTCAATTATCATTTGTTAGACCCATTCCATTTACTTGGAGTTTGGAGGCTGGTTCAGATACTGGATGGGAAGGTTAAGCCTTTTGGAGCTCTGGTCCCCTTTGCTGAACCTCTCCCTTTTCCCCTCTGCCGCTTTCACACAGAGAACGTGCTGACTGCTGACAGGACTTGCCAAAGTTGTCATCACATCTCTAAACCATGAAAATTCCCTGGTAGCTCCTTGAGATACCTCAGCCTATATCTACCTTTATTTGAAAGTCCTAGGATGGATCCTCCCCAGAAGACTTGCTGAAACAAGACATTGCAAAGACTGCTCCAGGCACCAACCGACAGCCAGATGGGAACGAGTCATTTTTCTCTCCTTGTAGCTACCTAATAAGTAATTGTCATGACTTCCCCCAGACCGGGGCTAGAAGATGAGCAGTGTTCCTTGGAGTTATGTCCTTTCATCTTGCCTGTTTGACATCCCTGTTGACAGGACACGAGATGCTGGGCCAGATGGCACTAGCCACATTACACAGATGAGTGGCAGGAGTCCAGGTGTGCTGTGTGGGGGGAGGAGGCAAGGGAGAAGCTGGGCATTTCATCACTGGAGTATACTAGAAAGAACAGTTCCAGCTGGGGTCTGTCTCTTTTTGAGAGCCCAAGTGATTAATGTTCTAAACAGATTCTGAAATGCCTGTTTTATGAAGGGCCAGGAAAAATGAACATGTGCATTCTAATGACTTCATCTTCCATTATAAAGAAAGAAAGTATAGTTTGTGGTGGAAAGAGCACTGTGCTAGTCGGCCCTGGGTTCCACTCCCTCATCTGGTGAACAGTGGTCCTGGTTTGCCTGGGACTAATGGGTTACCTAGGATACCGGACATTTCATTTCAAAACTGCAGCAGTCCTGGGCCAAGATGGTTGGTCTCCTTGTCTGGCTATCTGGCTCTGGCCATGTCATTTATCTTGCTGAGTCCCTGTCTCCTGACATATACCAGTGCTCTGCGCTTTAAAAGTTGAGTAAGGATCACCAAGGTATTGGGAAGCAGAATGGTTTATGAGTTATGTGACCTTGACCAAGTTTCTTAGCCTCTTTTAGATTGATCTTACTTTCTGGTCTTTACAGTGGGGTAATACTTGTGAACACCTTATCAGATTACTGTGAGAAGCAAATGAAGAGTGAAAAATAAGTGTAAATTCCTGATCATAGTACCTGGCAGATAGCACCCTCTAAGAAATATTACCTATGGCTCTCATTACCAGTGTAGTAGAACATTGTCAAAAGTAGGCTATACCAATGTCATTATTACTCGAAGAATCTTTGGATTTAGAAAAGTCAGTTCTGCCCTTTTTGGGTTGGATTGCCTTTATCCAGGAGTCAGAAGTCTCAGAAGGCTAGTGTGTACAGTGGCTTCTAGAAGAACCTTCTGGAAGTTGGGTCATATACAAGTTAGGAGCCATACTCAGAAGCTGATGGTATAAATGTCCTCCTTTTCTCCTGGACTTGGGTTCCAATTCTGTAAAAGGCAAATCCACATTCCTTATTAGAATCTAGTAAATGCTGCAGGGGAGGTGGGAAACTCTATAAAGGGTTTTTATTTACCATCATACAAGGCCTGATACAAGTTGCTTTGCACACAAAGATGAGGAAAACTCTGTTCCTATCAGATCTTAAGGGGTCATGGTCCTGTTGAGTAAACAGATCTATGTAGCTTTAAGTCATAGACATTTGTGTGTATGCCATAACAAAGGCATGTTTGTGCAATTCTGAGAAGACCAGAGAAAGCACTAATTGCTCAGGATACATCTTGAAGAATGAGTGGGGAGTGATGGGGAAGAGAGGAAGTTTCAGAGAATGAGAGACGATGACCACATATGTAAAGCATAACCTGTATGGAGAACATGGAGTGATTCATGGTGGCTGAAGAAAAGAGTGGAGTCTGTGTTGTGTAAGCTGAAACTGCTAGCTTGCAGGTCTGGGAGATATAGAGCAGCCTGAAGGGCACTGAACACCCTGCAAAAGAGACAGGCTTTCTGGGTGGTCCAAGAAGATTCATCTAGATGTATAAAGAGGAGCTAGAGGAGATGTACAAGATCAGATTTCTGAATTTGCATTTGATTTGTCTATACAGACTTATCTTCGGTTATGTTCCCCATAACATTGTTTATACCATCAAAATTTAGAAAGAGTTGTTATGGATTTCGTTGAGTCAATTATGTATTGATACAGCAGAATACCAAACACCTATTCAAAATCATATTGGTGATGTATGTTCATTGGCACGGAAAGGCTTTAATGAATAGGTTACAACAAAGGATGTAGTATTTCTTTCTACATTTCATTAAAAATTATCTGTGTATTTTACGATGGTGTGCTAGTGTGCTAGAGTCAACTCATACAAGTTCAAAGAACCAATTGCTAGTATCTCTTCACAAGTTCACATACAGTGATATCATGCTGGTAGCTTGAAATCAGCCAAGTGGAAGTATTTATCATGGAAATTGGCAAATAATACAAATCAGGGCTTTTTGTTTTTATTAACAGAGAGCCACTTGCTAAACATTTACCAGCGCTCCGCTGTGCATATGTAAATATGCAGAGAAAAGCCTGGTCATTGCTGGGTGGTGAGATCAGTGATTTCTTCACTTATCTGTATTTTCTAAGTTTTTAAAATTAACATGCATTACTTAGGTAATTTATGTTTTAATTTCAAAAAAGGGAGAGCTCACTCTGGCGGCATTGTCATGATAAGGGATGGAAACGGGGAGACCAGTTTTGAGGTTATTCTCACCGACCTGTGAGCACACATGAGACCCTGGGATTGGGCATTGGTGAAGCAGGGAAAGAAGGACATTGTCCTAAGATTTCTGAAAGAGGCCACCCTGTAACTTCAAAAACTGTCAGTCATTTTCAGGTGATACATTTATAGAGAACGAATATCCAAGCATTACTTTACAGCCAACCCAAGGAAAACCAGAAACAAATGTCATGAAAATGTATTCATGGGTTTGAACAGCCAAGCTTCATTCTAAGCCAGAATTTCAAATTCTTTCCCAAACGTCATTATGATCGAAGCTGATGACAAAAAGCAAAATGGCTGGACTTGAATGTCTTTGCTCTTGTGAGTCCCTGTGGTTCCTAAGGGGATAGATCAAGCTAGTGACAGAACAAAAGACATAAGCAGAGAAGATCCATTATTTATTTTTATGTATCTGTGGTACCTTGTATGGTGCCTGGCCCAGAGTTAGTGCCTGAAGAATGTTTGATGAATGCATGAATAAAAGATGAAAGATGGGGCTTTCTCTATGGTATGCTGGTAAAAGTTGAACAATCAGCTTTCTGAAGAAAAAACCTTCTAATTGGTGGCATTTGCTGAAACTTGTTTAAATACTCTAATAATGACCAATTTTATGCTACAAATGTGAAGTCTCTGAACTAGGGGTTGGGAAGCATAAGCACAATTAAGTTCCTCAGAGTCTATAGGAGTAGGCTCCAGCACACCCCTGCCCATTTGGTATTCAGGCATCTAGTGATTATCACCAGGTACCTGTCTGGCTGAGTCTACCGTCCCCCTTTTCCTTGGCCCAGTCCCGGAGTCGTCACAATGCCTCTCCCTGACCTTGTGGATCCTTGCGATGAATGCTGTGTCCAGAAGTCAAGGGATTGACCTCAAATAGGGAAGTTATTGGAAACATTGGATTAGGGTTGAGGGAAATCTGTGGTGTATTCATGTTTGACTATAAGGAGTTCAGAGGATATCTCTGGTCCCTGTCCTTTTGCCTGTCTTTTTTTTTTTATTTTTTTTTTATTTTTAAGCTTTTTAAAAAATTTATTTCAGAGAGAGAGAGAGAGAGAGACAGACAGAGACAGAGACAGTGTGGACGGGGGAGAGTAAGAGAGAAAGGGAGCTACAGAATCTGAAGCAGGCTCCAGGCTCTGAGCTAGCTGTCAGCACAGAGCCTGATGTGGGGCTCGAGCCCACAAACCGTGTGATCATGACCTGAACCAAAGTTGGACCCTTAACTGATTGAGCCACCCAGGCACCCCTGCCTGTCTTCTATAAATTAGTGTGTTCTACCTCCCAAATTGGCTGAGAGGGCATGATAAATAAATTGTTATTGGGGGGAGTTTTAAGAACCCTTGAAAGTAGGCATGCAAACCTGAAGGAACTCACTTCTCTCCTCCTTTCTTTCTCTTCTCTCACCACTGCACCAACCTCCTCGGATTGGCCCAAGCTTTTTTACATAGGAACAGGAGCCAAAACTATTACAGTCTGGGGTTAAGGTTTCAGGTATCTCAGGGGGCTGAGACAAATTATAAATAAGTTGTAGAGCACAGCCCTCAAAACTGATATGGAAGGGACATTAGGAAAATGCCTGTAACCCTCCTGCCACAGCCTCCGCCCTCAGGCAGGGCCAACTGGTTTCCCTGCAGCAGAGGTGCTGTGAGCTCTTCCAGTGGCAGCTGGGTCTCCAATAGCTGATAAACATGGAGGCTGAGCCTGGGTTTGATGAGGAAACACTTAATTTCCTGATTTATGAAGCACTCAGTTTTATTAACTGTCCTATTTTATTAGTCCTCATTCATGACCTGGGAAAATCCCTATTCTTGTGGTTCTCATTGCCGAGATCTCCATCCAAGCCAAGGCATCACAGAGTTTGGGTGTCATATCTCTGGGGAAAAGTTCACCCTCAAAGTGCCTGGAAGGATGATGACATTTATAACTATTGTAATAGCATTATTTTGCTGCCTGCTACGAACCTGGTCCTGAACTGGTTGGTGCCTTAAATGTCTCAAATCAACCGTATGTAGTAGATACCATTACCCCATTGCAGAGATTAAGAAGTCAAGGTTTGACAAGCTTTGCAACTTGTCCAGTGTCATACAGATAGAAAGTGATGGTGCAAGATCCATACACAGATCGAATGACTCCAGAGCTCATTATTGGGCCCTGCCATATAGACTCTTGGAGCTTGGAATAGGCCAGCCATTCTCTCCCAAAAAGCCTCCTTGTGTGACTGGGAAGCTACAGCGAGGCACTTTCCTCTTCTGTTTCCCCATTTCCTCTTCTGTTTCATAGTTTGGAGGCACAGTAGGGTACGTCTCCATGAGCTGCTATATTTTAAGGACTAACATGCTCTCAGCCGTACCTGAGTCTTAGCCAGCCCTTCCTTCATCTCTTTCTCTGTCTCTCCTGAAATATGGATCTGGCACAAGGCTTTTCCCTTGTCAGATGGATCGAGGACTACAAGTTGCTCCACAACATATACTCACTGGGCAACTGCAAAAAGCAACCCTCTGCTCAGCTATTAAAACAACCTTCCCTCCATAATGGATTAGTTATTTCAGCAATGAGGCCCATTTGAAGGGAGATCATGAGATAATTGACTGTCAAAGAGTTGAGCAATGTTAAGGTCAATTGTAGTGGAGGTCAATTCGTTTGAACAATGGGCTTGCTTCTGACAGGCCTCATAATGTTGGTAATAATAACTTTGGTTTAATGGAAGTGTTCAATGATGTTAGAGAAGAATGAACTATTAGATGTTCAGATTAAGTATTGTCTAAACCCAGAAGGTTTTGGAGATGGTTTGGTCATAGCAAATGCAAAATCCTCGGCTGGGGAAAACTGACTTTAAAGAACAGCTGGATTTAATGTCAAAGGCAAATGATTTTCTTTCCCCCTTTACCGACTGACTTGAATTTACACTGTGCAGACCGTGATTATTCCCTGACTCTATATTTATAGCTTCTCATTTGCATTTTCCAGAATAATTAAGAATTTAACCTAGAATGGGCCATTTTTGAGTAGAGGTGAATGCTTTCTGATTTTTAAATGAACCGTCTAAATTAGATACCAAATATACATTGTATTCTCCTTGTCTCCTGCTTAAAGTCCTTCTCAACTTCTGGTCTCATTACTGGAACCCAATGGGAGAGATTGCTCACCCCATTCAGAAGTCTGACTTTGTCTCGGAGGGTGGCTCTCATCTATAGAAGACAATCTGTTTCACAAATGTGACCCTCTGCCTGCAGGTGTGAGGAGCCCAGGGACGAGCCAGTGGTCTCTTTAATGGGGGCACCACGAGCCTTTCCAGCCCACAGCAGAAGGGGAAAGCTGCTCTGTATTCTTTGCTTAAATTCCACCAGAAATCATTTCCAATCTACTTTACTTTGTTTGCCAGAGCTGGCCCTTGCTTTCAAAGGCTTTACTTCTGCAGAAAAAATGTAACTGCACAGCCCCCAAGTAACGCTGCCTTCCAGGTTCAGCTGAGAAGCGGAGAGCTGATTCTCAGCAGTGCCTGCTTCTCTGGACAAGGCATTGACATCCTTATTATTGCCCCCACTTGGCACAGGAAGTCTGAGGCTTCAAGGCTTAAGAAACATACCCCATTTAAAGCCTGTTCACCCTTCCTGTCTACTGTGCTGCCTCTCACATTTATCAGCAGGGCCTAATATCTCGGTTTTTCAGCAATGAAAGCCCATGTCTGCTCCCTAAGTTCATTCTCTGTTAGTGGATAAGGGGTCGCTAAGGCCCAGCAGTTGCCAGATTCTGCAGTATAACAACAAAGTTCTTAAGAGAGGGGATGTGTTCTCTCTGGGCAGGTAGGCCCTTGTGTCCCCTGGCAGGCATGATCAGAGCTGCAGAGATAATTCATCAGAGCTGTCTTGAAAGCCTACAGCCACAGGCATTTTTTTCCCTTTAGAGCAGAAGGGAAAGAGGGGGCACCATGAGGCTCTGGAGGGGAGTAGGTTTGAAAACAGCCAGAGGCCCCTTCAGAGTCCAGGGAAGGAGGCAGGATGTTCTGATGTGCATTGAGGACAGCGCACCTGATCTTACTGTAGCTTAGTGAGTTCTCTGCAAAGTTCTCTGCCTGGTTGTATTACAGGGTTCCAAACACCCCTAAAGAAGGGCAGTGAGCCCAGCATTAAGGTCTGTAATGCCTGTTGCAGGGAGGCCAGCCAAATAAGGTAACCCAGAAATCCACTGGCACTCACTAGAACCAGGTTATAGGTCAGACTAGTTAGCAAAGATCAAGGGGGAGGACTTTATGGAATCTGATGGGTCCATTTGCTGTTGAAGTCCAGCACTTGAGACATCCCTGAGGAGGTTGGGCCTCAGTGAGGTTCTGCACTGGAGGAGCTTGGTCACCCAGATAACAAGTTCTGGAACCAAAACTCTCGCCCAGTTAGTCACTCAGACTCCAGAGACAGGCTGAGCAAATGGAAAAGTGTGTGTGGCCTGGGTGGGGGCTGGCAGGCGACGAAAGGAGAGATTTTGCCCATTCCATATTTGAGTTGTGCTGGCATTCTTGTGACTGTATGGAAAAAGATTATACTGTGTGTGTGTGTGTGTGTGTGTGTGTGTGTGTATTCCCAATATGTATATATCCCCCAAATAGACTGTATTTACCATCGCTTTTATCCCCATGGTTAACACTATCAGACAAGATTCTCAGTGTTAATGGTGATGGCCATCGCTGTGTGGGCTTCTGTTTATCTAGAAGGCTGGTATAATAGTCACAGAAAGAATAAAGCAGCTATAAAGCTAGTTTTCCAATACGAAGGAGGAAAAAAATAAAATTCGTACACATTCAATGAACAGACCTGTTCTGAAGACCTTAAGTAATTATCCTTTAGAATTCATCTTCCTATTTTCTGGCTAGACAAAATGAGGCCAAGCATCTTGCCTGGCCTGAACATAGGAGTAAAATGGTGACTAAGTAAAAGACTTCTATCTCAGTCATCCTTTCTGTGGCAAGAAAAAGAAATGACTTTACCTCCATGAGAATGATAGGCAGGGGCTTAAAAAAATCCTATAATACTTCCTTTGTCTTGGCTTCAGACATGCTATTGATAACAGCTTTTACCAGTGTACAGTGTGTTTATTGTTGAGTAATTATGTTTTGCTTTCATATTGGCAAAGCTATTATTTGCACTCTTAGAAGCAGTGGACATCTTGTGTGCACAAATGAATTAATGTGAAAATGGCTTTTGACTTTGGAAGCGATGACTTATTAATACTTTCATCTGCAGTGTTGTTAAATAAATACTCAGATATGTTCATCATGGTACCTGTCACTAATGGGTTTCTCCAGCTACAAATTCCACAAGATCATGCAACCCAAAGGACCAGATTATAGAACAGGGAGAGAGAAATTATGGACATCTTTCTTATTATGAGTTTGAATCTAGTCCAAAAACCAGAGTGTTTCTGATATAAAACAGTCAAATGGGTCAAAGCTAGACATTGAAACTCTCTAGAGAGAATGTCAAAGGAAAGACTCCCGAACTGTATCTGTCCCTGAAAGACTAAGTCAAAATGGCATTCTTCTCTTTATATCCACACATGCGCGCACACATGCACGTACACACATATACACATGCATACATATCCAGGGATCTTTTATTTCTCTAGAACTTCCTAAGTACCTGGTAGAGGGTTCAGTCAATACTATTTCTTGGCTGTTTTATTACCTTTTCTTGTACACCAGCTACCATATAGTTAGCTAAATCACCCAGTAAATTTTCTAAATGGAAAGGCAGACAGAAAACCTCAGTTACATGAAGGATGATGGATATTTTCAAGGAACAGGAAGACACAGTAATGAAAAAAGAAATCTTGTGTGAGGATCCTGTAGACTTGCATGCAAATTGGTTAACTTCAGAAAAGAGAGGAGGCCAGTGAGCAGCAAGGGGACAACTTAGACACACAGAGGAGGAGATGGGACGTGAAAGGGTTCCACTTGGCAGATATTCTAGTGCCTTCATTATGTGTAAAGTGGAGTGTGCATTGCAAGGTCAAATTGTAGGATAATGTACACCATGTGCATAAAGAGGCAGTGGTTTCCATGCCCATGAAGGAGCCTCGTAGGGCATAGTAAAAACAAAAGGAAAACAATGTTTGCTTCTAAGACTCTTCCAGACAAATCTGAAATGTCCAAAAAGTGGGAAACTTGAAGGTCTGATGGGAGAGGGAATGCATTTTGGCTGAAGTGTCTTTAGTTAGGAGAAGAAAGAACAAGAAGCAGTAGATTCCAGGAGGTGGTCACCCGTGAGGATGGGTGATGAATAAGGCAGGAGTAGAGCCTGAGGGGAGAGGAAGAAGCCAAGGTGAGTTCTAGGGCCTCTGATGCAAACACACAGAAGGACAGGGAGCACAAGAAGCCTGAGGAGACATGGACATAATGCAATTTCTGCTCATCTCTGATACATCTTATAGGCATGGGAGCCCTGGGGCCAAATCACCATCCCAGACACAAGTAGGACACATGTGATCCTCAGAAAAGGCTTATCCAGTACCTTGTCAATCGGGAACCATGAGTGAACCATAATGCTAAAGTGAATGCCAACTCTGAGGCCAGCAGGAGCTATTCCTCTAGCCCGCGTTAAACCAAAAGTCAACGAACTCCTTCATGGTCTCTAAATAAGAGTATTGTGGGTAAGGTGTGAATGTTCTTACTTAGGAATGTATGAGAGTTTCTTCAAATGCCAAGCATCAAGACCTAAGTCAGAATATGTCTGTCCATTACTCAGAACCTTCTAGATCAAGGATCAGAAACTGTGGCTGGCTTGCCCTGCAAGCTAAGATTGGTTTTTACATGTCAAAGGTTTGTTGAAAACAGCAGCATCAAAAACAAAGAAGAATATGGGACAAGGACTGAATGTGGCCTTCAAAGCCCAAAATATTTGCTATCTGATCCTTTGTAGAACAAGTATGCTGACTTCTGCTCTAAAGGATTCCAGCACATTTAGGAAAAATCCAGAGTTTATTATGGCTTACAGATAGCAGTGACTATCTGACCAAAACCAAACCAGAACAAAACAAAAAACAAACCAAAAACCATACAAAACAAAACCCTGACAAACTTACAACAAAAAACACAATGCCCACACAGTATTTGGGATATACTTAAAGTAAAAAATGACTTCCTGTTTATCTGAAAATAAAATGTAATGTAACAAACATCCTGTTTTTTCTCTGGCAACCTTACGTACAGGGCATAAAGGGGTGGTATATAGCAAGAGAATGGGCTGGAATCAGACTGCCTGGGTTCAAATCCCAGCTCTGCCACTTACATTACCAAGCAGGTAGTTGACCTTTCTTTGCCTAGCCTTGTCAAATAGGGATGATGGGATCTTAGATGGTACCTGACCAGTGCTTGGTACCAGCTGTTGTTACTATATCATCTTGCTCCAGGCTACCCCTCTGACTTCACCTCCTCCTACTCTCCCCTCCCAGATTTCACCCCAGACACAGTGGCTACCTGGCCTTGCCTGGACCCTGCCACATGGGCACTTGCCTTAAAGGCTTTGCATTCAAGGAGTCCTCTGCCTGGAACTCTCTTCTTCCCAGTATCCCTGGTGTTTACTTCTTCCACACATACAGGATTCTCTCTTCTGCTGTCTCCTCCACAGGGCAACCCTGGCCACACTGTCACTCTCTAGTCCCCCATTCTGCTTTACTTTGTCATTGTAGCCACTTTTACCTCTCCCTGACATTGCACATCTCTGTTCTTTGCTCTTGGTCTTGTTCCCTGTTACGCTCTTAATCCCCAGCACAGTGTCTGACACTTACGTGAAGAGTAAATGAATAAATAAATGGTGGACTATACTTCCATAAGGGGCTTAGTTCAGAGTCCTGCGGCAGTTGTAAAATAGTCTGCCTGTGTTTATGAGGGTAGACAACAAGCCAGTGATAGCATGGTAAGTAAACGAATGGGGTCCTGGCCCCCCTTTGAGTTTACAGCCTAGCAGCCTTGCTGGGAAGGCAGGTATTGCACAAGCACTTAGGAATGATGAAATATAAAAGGGCCATCAAAGAAAAATCCTGGGGGCCTTGAGAGCATTTGACAGGGAGGTCAGGGAAGGCTTCTCTCTGAAGGAGACCTTGCAGTTGGCTATGAAGCAAGACCAGAAGTAAAGGGGAAGAAGAGCACTGGAGGCTGAGGGAGACACATATACAGGAGCTTAGAGGTGGGGCAGCCCCAGCATGCCCACAGAGCACAGAGGAGTCTAGGATGCATAAGGATTGGGGTGCACTGTCACCATATTTGGCATCCTATCCTTTCTGTGTGAAGCGCTCAGATATTTTTGTGTTCTGGCTTGATGCTTATGTCAGCATTACTGAGATGGATCTGAATTTACTGCAGCCTCCTTGTATACACTTTTCAAAACTTATGCCTATTATTATTACAGAGTCATTTTAGCACTGGTGGAAAGGGATGAACCAACAGGTCTAAAGACTGATCCGTGGATCAACAATGTGGTATAGATACCACAGGGGCCACAACCCCCTCCATCACCATTTCCTTTTCAGTGGGGACAGCCAGTAAGAAGAGTTAGAGCTTCCAGCCAGCCCTGTGTGTTCTTCTGCTGACAAGCTGTGCCCTTGGGCAAGGTAGCTATCCTTCCAGACCCTCAGCTTCCCCATGTACAAAATGAGGAGGTGGCTATTTATATGTGCCCTACAAAGTTAATCGATTGAGAATTACAAGAGAAACTATGTAATATGCCTAAGCTTATTGCCTGGCACAGGTAGGGCACCCAGGAATGGTGAGCACCCATCTCCCAGGCCTGCCTTCTCAAACCCAGCCCTCTTCTACTTGGTGGGATCTGTTGGAAGGTGAAAGAGGTATTTCACATCATGTGCTCTTTGAATCCTGGTCCCCTGAGATAGTCTGCAGAAACAGGTGCTGTGGTAAAATAGGTCCCCGAGGAATTTCTTCCACCAAACTTCAGGGTTCCTTCTCAAAGCATCAGTCAATGAATTTGTCTCAGCACAGAGCTGAGGATGTCTCGGTGTTCACCTGGAACCTCCTGGTGAAATCATACAGGGCCACTCACCTATGGAGGCACTCAAGGCCTGTGAGTGTAGGGCTGAGGTATTTTGGAGTGAGCAGCTGGTCCCCTGAGAAGAGAAGGGGCCAGAAACCAACAGTCCACAGACAGTGTTTTGGGCCACCAACTTGGTGCCTTCCTTAAAAATATACTACAAAGTAACAAGATATAAAACGCTTTGAAAACATTTAAAGCAATTCAGCCAAATTGAGACTACTGGCTGTGTTTAGGTGTTAATGCCAAAAGCAAACATCTGTGTTTCTTTTGACATTTGTAACATCAGATGCATAGTCTGGGATTGTCAAAAATTGACCAGAAAAAGTTTCTTGGAGTTCGTCAAGGGCACCCTGTTATAGTTCAGTCGAGTTTATATCTTGGGAAGCTGCAGGTTGAAATTGGAAATTGCCCTGGGTAATGGAGAGCCAAATTGGGCCTTAGAGCAGGTAGCTGGGTGACTTATTTTTTAATGTTTCCAACATGAAAGAACACAATTGATTTTTTCCTCCTTAATCCCTGCAACTCTCTAGCTTTTATTGTTTCTAAAATAGGATAAACCAAGCAGGTATTATTTCTGCTCTGTAAACAATCTTTATTTTTCTGGCGATAGGAGTAGAAATTGAGACGGAGACCAGGCTTGAAAGAGGGGGAAACAAGGTAATCAAGGAAATCATTGATCTTAACTTAGTTGACGCCTACCACTTCTGCAAATGCTCACAGTGGTCGTGCACCCCCCCGCCCCCATAACTCACGCTCCAGGGTTTGTCAATACCTCATGAAAGTGCAGAGCCTCAGGCACTGAAATCTTCAAGCACTCTGGTTCCTTCCACGGATCAAATCACGCTCGTTATTTTTGAAGATTAGTGGCCACTTCGAAAATGACTTCACTTTCTCGATCCAGGCAAATAATTGTCAAATGATTTTATTTTAATGCTCTGGTTCTGGGAACATTGGAGGGGCTTCCATTTTATTGCACATTCTGAAATTCTCACTCTGTTTTTCTTGCTTTGTGCGACTCTATGACAGAGCTATGTTAGCTTCAAAGGCCTTTCCTGAGTTGGCAGACCCTCAGCAGGTTGTCTGTGAGAGGAGAAATAAGCTTTAATGGGCCTAGCAGAAGAGACAGGCACTTTCTCCTGACTTGGTATGAGTATGAGGGTTCCAGTGCACACAGGGCCCCTCCCTCTAGCCAGGACCCAGTGACAGCTGGATGCGTGTGGCCCAGGGGATATCCCCTTTGATGCCACTCACAGACCCTGACAGGTACCGATGCAGCTGCTGCTGGATGTGAGCATCCTTCAAGCCATGCCCTAGTCCCTGTTCCTGCTCTGACTCCCCTTGCCCAGCCTTGAGTATGTCCCTCGACCGCTTGGGAAGTGAGGATGACACAGATGGCTCTGATGGCAAGATTATATTTTTATTCTTCCTACCTTCCAGGGTCATTTTACAGTGTTGAGGTCGTCTGTGATGGGAGAAGCAGCAGGGTGTAGAGGGCAGGTAAGGTCTTTGGTGGCACACAGATCCAGGTTAGCTAGTGGTGGCTTTGTGGAATTCCCTCAGTGTTCTGAGTCTCTGTGTCCTTCTCTTTAAAATGAGGACAGTGAGGGAGGGGGAGCCTGGGTGGCTCAGTCGGTTAAGTGGCCAACTTCATCTCAGGTCATGATCTCACGGTTGTGGGTTTGAGCCCTGCATCAGGCTCTGTGCTGACAACTCAGAGCCTGGAGCCTGTTTCGGATTCTGTGTCTCCCTCTCTCTCTGACCCTCCCCTGCTCACGCTCTCTCTCTCTCTCTCTCTCAGAAATAAATACAACATCTAAAAAAATTAAAATGGGGACAACATTACCTATACCCCCTGAATCTCAAAAATGTTAGTTATAATTGTCATCATTATTTTATAGCTCTTATTAATAGTATTGATGGGGTTTATGCATATTGTCATCACCAAAGATTAGGACCTGTAGTCCAACAAGAAGACAGACTATTTGAACCATAAACTGTCCCCAGAAAAGCCTAGAACATGGAAACATGCTGAGCACTCCCACTCCCTCAACCTTACCTGGCTACCTGTCACCTAACGGAAGGTGGTGCCTGCCTCAAACCTGTCCCTAAGCTTTGGCAAATTGGAGCCTGGTGCAAGTAGGGTTCTGCTACGTGGGATCCTGTGCTGCTGCCTTAGAAACTCATTGTCTGGTATAATCCATGAACTCAGAGTGGCAAGAGGGCAAAGGGAGAGGAATCATTGCCTAGAAATAAAAAAGAAGCTGTGATGCTCACACTCAATAAGTGTGAGACCCAGCACTTTCACCCGTGCTGACACCACAGGGCACGCCAAACCCCAATGAAACTTCTTCTTCTGTCCCAGCTCAATGCACACATACTCAGCTGAGGTACTGTTTAGGATGGCTAGACCTAGAAAACCCAAAACATCCAAAACAGTTGGCTATTTTCTGGCTGTCACCTCCTCCCAGAAATACTTCTCAAGGCTCTTCTTTCCTTGTGGGGAGCCCTCATTTCTTCAGGCTAAAGCTGCCCTTGATGTGACAACGTGAACCTGCTTCCCAGAGTCTGGGGCTGTTTTAGGGGTGGGGGTCACAGCTCTAGTTACCATACGTTCTGGGAAGAATGTGTTCCCATCTCATGATACAGGAGGACTCATTTCTTCTCTTCCTGTCTTGTTGGAATCTGAGGAAGGACTCAGTGAATTAAAAAGTGGCATCCTGGTTTCCGTATGGACAAGCTGTTGAGCTAAACCGAAGCTCCCATCATGTGGGATAATAAATTATCGAGTTCGTCAGGTTGGAGGTTGTTTGGGTTGTGGAGGAAGCCATGGTCTCCTTTTTTGGGGGAACTTAGAGAGAGAGTGGGGTCCCACCATGCCATGTAGGGGCTTCCCTCCTGCTTAGCATGGCTGGGTCTTTCCTTGGGTTTGGGCCTAAGGACTTCCTTCAGGGATAGAAGGCACAGCCCCATCTGAGACTGCAAACCAATTAGCAAGTAAGACCCACAGGTCCTTCTGGGGCCCTAAGGATATGTATTTAACTTTATCAACTACTCAGGATTAAAGGGCCTTCCTTTGGAGAGCTTGTTCCCTGAAGGGTACTCAGCAGCTGAGGAGCTCTTTTAAAAACACATACTGGCTCCATACCCCCAAGATATGTTATAATGAGGGTGGGAACCTAGGGGTCGGTTGAAAAGCTGCTCTGATGATTTTGATAAGATTACCTTTCACCCAGACTGGTTTTCAAAGTGTGGCAGGAAGACCACATCAGCCTCACCTGGAAACTTGTTAACAATGTTAATTCTCAGACACCACTCCAAACCTATTGAATCAGAGAGTCTGGGGGTGGCCCTTTAATTACTGCTGTGACAAGTGCTCTAGGTAATTTTGATACGCTCTGAAGTTTGAGAGCCCCTGTTCTCAGTGGTCAGTAGGAGGGAATGCTATGTGTTGTTTCTGCTCTGGACAGACCAGGGGACACACCCTCCATAAAATCTTCTATGTCAGTTTCTTTTAAAGTGCTGTCCACTAACTGCCTTCTATGAATGGGTGAGTCTATTAAGTATGCAGATTCCTGAGCCCTACTTCAGATTTGTTGAATCACAGTCTTTGAGGTTGAGGCACTGGGATTAGTGCATGTTTAACATGCTCCCAAGAGGCTTCTTACACACAGTAAATTTTAGGACTTACCTCATTGAATAGGCCTTCACTGCTCAAAGTATGGTCTGTGGATCAGCAGCATGGACATTCTCTGAGAGCTTATTAGGAATGCAAAATCTCAGATCTAGTCATATCTACTGAATCAGAATCTGCATTTCTAACAGGATCCCCAGGCAATTTGTATACATATTAACATTTGAGAAGCATTGCCTTAGCCCATGTGCTTGGAGCACCTGCTATATGTGGGCAGCTGATTCACACAGCTGTGAGTAGAAAGTATTTCAAAGTAGACTAAGGATACTTAAAAAGTACCAGTGTTCTGTGGGTACTTATTCAGACATCTTGGAGCTTGCCCCAATATGTAAGTAATAGGAAACTGGGTGTCCTTGCAAAGCACTGGAGAGCTGGCCAACACCTAATGAGTATTGGGTCAAAGAGCACCATGTGGATCCCATGTTGTGGATCTTGCATCTTTTAAGAAGGGAAGTCCATTGAAATGTCCTTCCAGATAACGTTTCTGTACCCTGTAAAGGGCAGACAAGCAACCTCAGTTTATTCTTAACACTTAGTTCAGAGAAACAAAAATTTAGGATTCACTTGATTCAGTATTTTGCTTGTAGTTGGTTTCCAGAAAGGGCCTGCCAACAATCCTTTATATCTTAGTGTGAGTTGAGGTTAATTTATCTTTTCTTTGGGTCTTGATGCTTTAGAAGGGAAAGGTTGACAGTCGTGTTGTGATGGACTCTAGTAGTTCATTAAAGGAACTTTAGGCAGAATAGCAGATGCAAACATGTTTAGGGATGATGATATTCAAACCATGAGCCTTCTAGGAGCTGCTGAGGTCATGTTCAGTATATCTGGGCCTAACCTCTGAATGTTATTGGTTTGTTTCTGTTTTATATTCCTGGGAGGACACTGGTTGGGTTGTACAGTCTCTCGTGCTCTTTCCGTTTCTGGAAATTCTCTGAAAATTTGCTGAGCATTCAGTCTGTGCTAGCCCCTGTGCTGGACACCGAGGGGATGGGAAATTTAAGATAATGCTTCTTCTATTATCCCAGGTTGGGGTCTGGGAGAGGGATAGAAACATCTGCCCTGTCCTTGATGTCTATGAGATATTTTCTTCTTCCCCCTTCAAAATTGATATACCTGGATCGTGACCCAATAGCATCTACAAAGAATGCATCAGAAACCTTCACTTTTATTGGTGTGAAGAAACTTGTTCATTCATTCATTCATTTGTTTAACAATTTTTTATATGTCTACTAACTGTAGATAATTGTTCCTGAGATTTGTTTTTAGGTTTGGTTATGAAAACAGTCTTTCTTAAGAGCACCTGCTACCAACGTTTTTAAAATTTCATGTCAGTTGGAACATATTATCATGAACAGTGTACTGATTAGAGGAAAAGAAATGGCTCTTCCCACCCTACCCCACCCTCACCCCCACTCAATTTCCCAAAAGCAGTTTGAGGAAGGTCACGTTGAAGTTCTAAGTAAGGAAGACCTTTCTATCAGTCATTATTGGTCACTCATCGATTAGAGTGACACCCCTCGCCCAACACACTCACACACACGCACACACACATACACGAGTGCACACATGCTTGGAACTGGTAGAGGACAGGCAGAAGAATCAGCTGTCATCGCCAAAGGCTTTGAGATGGTACATGGACGTGGCAGCCTTCCAGTCCTGAGATTCTGTGAGAAGAATAGGAATGCATGATATTCATCCCAGGGACTGTGGTTCTTTTAGCATCACAACATCTATATGGCTTATTCCATTATGTTTCTGCATGATGAATAGAAGGGCTGGCAAATGTAAGCTAGATTCTATTTCTCTCTCTCACATGAGAAGACACAGGGAATATGGCTCAAACATAGTAGACTGAGTAACAAACATAAAGAGCTTAGAGCACTTAAGAAGTATGTCAAAATTGTAATCAGAAATAATTACAGGAACTCCTCATAAACTAGCTTAAAGTCCTAGAGTTGTGAAGGATACCAGAAAACATCAGTCCTTTCTCATCAATAGGTCTCTGAGTTACAAAGCATGGCTAGGGGATATGCTGGAGGTGGTATGGGGGCCAAGCTCCACATCAAACCCTAGGTCTGGGTAGAAAATTGATAGTTTAGTATAATTTACAGAAAGTCATCCTCTTATTTAAAGGGTTCAATCAAAGCCAGCCCTTGTCATACCACTTCCTATGTGTCTTCTGAAGATCCAGGCTTCAAGGGGCTCATGAATATGGCTCCTACAGTTTGGGAACCTGTCACCAGTAAGCAGGGACCTGCTCCAAATACTAGCTTTACCTTAGGAATACATTGCTAGATATTCTGCCATGCAATCTCATTTTTCACAAAAATTGATGGTTCAAAGTTAATCTCCTGTTGCTTTTTTTATCAGACCTTTAAAGAAGCCCATAGTTGGTAGTATTGCCTAATAGCAGGGAGATAAAGCTGTGGAATCAAACAGATGTCAGAGGGAATTTCAGCCTTGATTCTTTCTAGCACTGTTAACTTAGGGAAAGTTACACATCTTCTCTAGAACCTTCATATTTCATCTATAAAATGGGACTATTTCCATGCCTGTGCCACAGGTGGTTGTAAGGGTAAATGAGATTTATGTGTATAACGTGCTAGCAGAGTATTTGGCTCAAAGTAAGTGCTTTGTTAAGATCACTGCCACTGTGACTGATTTTTCTGTGGTGGGGTTTGAGGGTATGGACTGTGGTCCTAGCATCAAAAAGTCAAGAATTGATCTCAGCGTTTTCACAGTCTAAGGTCATTCTTCCATTCCATTGGTGTATTTAGCAACAACTCTCTGCTAGGCACTATATTAAGCATTTGGTGTAGGTGAATGAAATAGAGGTTGTCTCTGCCCTTGGGGACCTACCAATCTAGGGTGGGATATAAGCAGACAATAAGCAAGTGGCTAAACAGATATGTCATTACAGATTGGGGTAAACAATGTGAAGGAAGCAAACAAAGAGCAGTGATGGAACATACCAGTGTACGGTATGATCAGGGAAGGACATTTTGAAGAGATGACATTGAAGCTGGGCCTGAAGGATGAGAAAGATCCATCCAGGCAACGAACCTGTGATTTCTCCATTAGTACACCAGGTAGACCCAGTCTCAACAGGAGACTCCATCCAAGGTGAGAGCCCCAGCCATCTTTCCATCTGTATAGGCAGACTTTGCCAGCAACTGGGAGCGAGAATTTTGTTCATTTCATTGTGTATGAAGAGGGTTCATTCATAACACAGTTCTCTAGGGCTCAGCAGTTTCAGGTGGTTGCATCATGTAGTAGTAAGGATTCTCCAGAAAAACAAAACCTATAGAATCATATGTATATATGATTCATAATAAGAAATTGGCTCATGCATTTAGGGAAGCTGAGAATTTCCATGGTCTACAATCTGCAAGCTGTAGATTCAGGAAAGCCAGTGGTGTAAATTCCAGTTAGAGTCTGAAAGTCTGAGAATGTGGAACACCACTGATGTGTAAGTACCAGTCCAAGGGCAGGAGAAGACTGATGTCTCAGTTCAAGCAGTCAGGAGGAGAGAGAAAATTCCATCTTCTTCTCTCTTCTTGTTATATTCAGACCCTCAGTGGATTGTATGATGCCCTACCACATTGGGAAAGGCCATTTGCTTTATTCCATTCCACCAATTCAGGTGCTAATCTCTTCTCAAAACACCTGTACAGACAACACAGAAATAATGTTTAAGCATATATCTGGGCATCTCTTGGCCCATTCAAGTTGACACATAAAATTAACCACCACACATCACCAGGATCCAGTTCCTGTCCAGTGCTGAAAAAGTGTAACTTGTGAGGAGAAAATTGACTTTAGATCCAGACCTTTGATATGACCTTTCTCTTCCATTTCCTAGTTGAGTGAGCATAGGCAAGTTACCTAATCTCTGAGTCTGTTTCTTCATCTGTAAAATGTGAGTGTGGCTTCTATTGTTAGCACTGATTGAAGTGGAATAATCCATAAAAATATTTATTATACTGCCTTGTATAGAGTAGGCACAGAATAAAGCAAGTTTTACTGTGGGATTGTTTAAAATAGTGGAAACCCACCCCTGTTTTCTATCCCATGTGGTAGAAAAAGAAGTCTTTGGCTATAGGTAGGGTAGTTTTAAAATATGTCTGCAGATTCTTTGACACTTCTCCCTTCTCCTCAAAAGTGGGCTTGTCTGACTGACTCACACCTAATAGAACACAGCAGAAGTGACACTGTGTAACTTTTGAGGCTACATTGGAAAAGGAAATAGCTTCCATCTGGCCTTCTCTCTCTCTCTCTCTCTCTCTCTCTCTCTCTCTCCTCTCTCCCGATGCCCTCCACTCCTGACCTTGGAACCCAGCCACCATGCTGTGAAGAAGCCAAGTGGCCACATAGAAAGGCCACTTATAGGTGTTCTAGCCACTTCCCTGGATGAAGTCCTGGCCAAGATCCAGCATCAACCACCAGACATGTGAGTGAATGAGCTTTTGGATGATTCCAGGCTCCAGTCTTCAAATGCCCAGCTGAACCTTGGGTGGAACAAGGATGAGCCACCCCATCAAGCCCTGCCCACACTGTATACTTGTCATTCTTTTAAGCCCTAAATATTGGAGTGACTTGTTACATAGCAACAGATAAGTAGAATAGCACACTTCTCTGTCTTGGTCCATCCTTCGCTCTACCCAGTGTCTCTCCTGTCTCACTGGGCCCAGAGTAGCAGAGATATCAGATCAGAAAGGACACTGTCTTTTGGGGGGATCCTGTTTCTTCCACCAACACCCTGCAAAGTTTTGGGGAAGTAGAGTCTCCTCTGTGGGCTTCAGTTCCCTCCTGAGTGTGGTGGTTTTGGAATAGAAACCCTCTTTGGCATTTGCTAGTCCCAAGGTCATGTAGGAAACCAATATGGAAATAGGAAAAGTTGCAAGTTTTAGGTATGTTGGATTGTAAGCCTAAGCTTAGCATGCTGTTGTTCAATGTTCTCTGAGAGCTTTCTCTGTGAATTTTCAACCAAAGAAAACATAGTCTAAGCACCTGTTCTTTGAGAAGGAGATTTTGCATGTCTCAGGACCTCCACATGAACCATGAAATAGGCTTGGCTGGAGACTTGCAGCCTCTTCAATCCAGTTGTCTAGTAGTTCTCATGGAGTCCTCATTAGAACCTGTGCCCTGAAGAGGCCTGCAATCCTGGGGGCCTGTATAACACCTGCATATTCTCTTAAAATTTAAACAAAGACCAGCAGGCTGCAGGCTAACAGAGTTTTAAGCCCCCATCTGTTGAGTGGTTTCTGGCAGATGGTCTCTAAAGGGTGCTGTGTGTTTTATCATTTCAGTTTCTTCTTCTAAAGGATTTAAAATCAATTTAGGGGTCATGTTCAGGGACTTTGTCAAAACTACAAGCTCCAAGTCAAACAGGAATTGGTCCTCAGGGGCTCTCTAATGACAAAGGGAAAGTGATCTGGGCTGTTCCTAGTATCCTCGTTCTCATCCCCTTCCTTTGCCGAGGGGCTGGCTTTTCTTTTGAAGTCTGTTGCCTCCTTCATTTATTCTTTAATTTCACACCACTGAGGTGAGTCTGCTCAGTCTTGTGTCTGTAACTCCTGTCATGAGCTAGGCTTCTCTGATGAACAAAAGCTAGCCTGAAAGGGGTTGCTTTGAAAATGAGGTCCCATGTTGAACATCACATCTCTAAATGAAACAGAAGAAACTCTTCTAATTAAAGGAAACTTCTGAGTGAGCTTTGGAGAGAGAGAGAGAGAAAAAAAAAAGATTGTAGAGGCTTTAGAGATCTCATCTAGCTTACAGAATATCAATATGGAAAAGCTGATTTGTTTGTTTTTTACTTCCTACCCCCACCCATAAATAGGCAGATCATGAAACTCAATGTCAGAAAAAGTTAATACTAAGAGCCCAGCAAGAATAAAACCTGTTTTCCTTGGTCTGCTTAAAAGCTGCTGAGATTGGATTATATCCCTGGGATATTGGGTTTTCTCTCCTTCTACCGCCTGGAGCTTGGCCATTATTCTGATATTGGAGAGATGTTGTCAAAGTGCAAGAGATGCTTGGTGTTTTAAGTCCTTAACTGAAGGCTGGCCAGCACATGGAGAGTACCGTTCATCTGCCGGGCTTTATAGTTGTCATCCTAGTAGTGGCTGAAGCTGTGTATAGTATTGGCTCTCGCTTTGGGATACTCTGTCTTAGAGCAAAGGAAAGGGAAAGAATCAGCAGTTTGGGGTTGGAATTTTAACTGAGAGATTTTAGCTCACCTGCCTAGGATGAGAGAGTATCAGGTTTGGCACACCAGAGGCATCCTGCCTGGGGGTCGCTGACCCTGAGCTGTGGTTGTTAGCTTCTGTTGGTTAGAGCACAAAAGGATCAACATCCAGTGTTGGGTCTCTAGCCTGATGAAGGATCTAAGATACAGATTTTTTTTTTTAATACAGTGTATTTATTTTTGAGACAGAGAGAGAAAGAGCATGAGAGAGGGAGGGGCAGAGAGAGAGGGAGACACAAAATCTGAAACAGGCTCCAGGCTCTGAGCTGCTAGCACAGAGCCCGATGTGGGGCTCGAACCTACGAACCATGAAATCATGACCTGAGCCGAAGTTGAACACTTAACTGACTGAGCACCCAGGTGCCCCTAAGTTATGGATTTAAAGGCCTTAGGTAAAAGACAGGAGGGACCTTTAAAATCAATTATTCTAGATCCTTTATCTTACAAATACAGAGATGGAGACCTGGAGCCAAGGTGTGATTTGCCCACAGTCTGTAACAGAGGCAAGGCCTCCTTTTTCTTCTCAGCTCAGATCTCAGTCCAGGGCAAGTAGCCTGCAAATGCTGGCCCATGATCACAGGAGTGATCCCCAGAGGGGTTAGCACCATTAGCCCATACCTGCTATGAGAAAAGCAATTTAGTGTTTGCCCTATGGGTGTCTGTCAGCAGGGCCACCTTAGGGTTAAAGATGGAACCTTTCAAAATGAACCTGGCCCTGATGTCTCAGCCAGCAAGAGGGCCCTGCGCAAAGTAACCTCCCTGCCCAGTTTATCCATAGTCATGCAGATTCTGCCTGAGGTGAGACTGAGTGGAAACACCGGCCCTGCATGTGGTAGAAACCATGTCCAAGTCCCCAGAGAGCCCTGTGACAGTGAAGTTGTTGGTGTGAAGCAAGCCGATATGCTCATGGGTATGGGAGGCAGAGTTCAGGTTTTGTTGCAAAAACGTTTAGATTTTTTTCCTGTGGGGCGACTGAAACCTTCTGAGTCCCAGCAGGTTGGATGAGTGGTTCCCCTCACCACCCCAGCTTCTCCTCCAAACCCCCTTTGGCCCTAGTCATGTAACTGCCAGGCCTTGCTGATTGGGGTCCCTCTGTAGTTATGTAGAAGCTGTGCAGCTTGGTCTGACTCAGTCTATGTGGACAGTGCCTTCAGCTTGTCTCGGAGCCTTTTCTGAGAAAATGGAGACCAAAGAGGCTTTTGTCTTAGAAGAATCACCCATCCTCTATTTCTAAGATAGGGGTTGAATTTGGTTCCTGTGAGCTTCCCAATGACTACATGAATGCCATTGGGGAGGATAGGGGCTGATTGGTTTTAATAACCAAGTAGCCCACTTAAAAGCTCAGATTGGATCTGACCTATTTTTCAGATTTTTTGTGTGTGTGTGTGAAGATTGATTGGTTTCACTTTGCAGATTATAGGAGTTTTAAAAAATCAAATATACTTATGTTAGTATGATTTATCTGTTTTATTTGACACTTACTGTTGATACTCTCAATTACTGTTTAGAACCTAATGCTTTCTCTTATTTTTAAAATGTTTGTTTTAATAGTCCATTAAGTAGGTAAGAAGATAAAGTCTTTCAGTCAGGCTGACTGTCCCTTTGTCTGCCTGACTGTTCCTTTGTCTATATTTCTGATTGTCCTCAGTGTGACTGACTGTCCCTCTCTCTTCCCTCCTTTTTCTGTTTTCCCTTTTTCCATCCCTTCCTTTTTTCCTTCTATTTTTTATTGAATAAGTATTTTATCTCCTACTGTGTGGAAAGCATTATTTTTTATTAATTCATGAAGCTGATAGAATTCCTTTGTACTAGCATGGAGCTTAATAGTAAACTGGCCCTGCAGAGTTAAGGACAGAAGACTTCTCAATGTCAGAGCGACAGACTTGAAATACCAGTATCTGACCTCACATCAAACTGCAATAGCTCTCTGAAGTTCTGCTAAACTAGAGAATGAATATGGATGGATAGGCATTCAATAAATGTTTGCTGAATTGAATGCAATAAAAATGATAAGAGACACATTACAAATGCATTTTTTAAAACTTCATTACATATACTGAAAGATGTTTTTGACATTTTATCTGCATTCCTAGTTACATCCCTAGTCCCTGGCACATACGATGATTGTGTTCCTTATACTGCCATGTTGTGAATCACTGGTTGTAGAGTCCGAACCCAAGCTGGCCTCCAGTACTTCGATTCTGATGGGGTGGGGGAGACTCACATTACAGGCAGTGGTATATGCTTGGCAGTCACAATATATCTCTCATAAAATCTTTTAATAATCACTTAAGGCAGAATTTTCATCCCTATTAAATTTTTTAACATATGAGAAAGTTGAGACTCAAATATGTGTATTAATCCACCTCAATCACACACCTAATAAGTATAGGATAGAAATGTAAATCCAGATTTATCAAACTTTACAAAATACATAACCATGTTCTTCCTACCTTTTCTTGTGCACCCTTGAAATCACATCACAAATTATGATTTTGCTATTTTTGGATTTAGTTTATCAATAGCAAGTATCCTTCTGTGTTCTAACTTAGCAACATTTTGAGTCTCATAAAACTTTAAACATAAAGCTTCAAATTGTCAATGGCTCATGGTGTTCTTACCATGTTTTAACTCTCCATCCAAGCCACTCTTTAATGAGTTCAGTACAAATAGAGGATACATGACTTTCCTTTTAATAGTCTCTGTTTTATCATTTTGGTCCTTCATTTGATACCCATGTTATAAAGTCCTAAGATCTATATACTCAAAACATGCCTCAAATTTTTCTTGGTCTTGGGGCACCTGGGTGGCTCAGTTGGCTGTGTCTGACTCTTGGTTTCTGCTCAAGTGTTGAGCTCATGGTTTGTGGGATCAAACCCCACGTCAGGCTCTGTGCTGACAGTGCAGAGACTGCTTGGGATTCTCTTTCTCCTGTCTCTCTACCACTCAGACGTATGTGCTCTCCCTCTCTCTCAAAATAAATAAATAAACATTTAAAATTTTTTCTTGGTCTTAAAAACCTGGGTAAACTTCTCTAAATATGAGCAGAGCTTGATACATGAGTTGTGTCATTGTTACCCTATAATTCTAGAGTGACAAGAAAATAGTAGATGACTGCACAAGTTATAAAATTCACCCAGTGGGCTCATAAGCCAAATTAGCTTTCAAGACAAAAACATGAAACTTTATTTTATGATAAAAATATAATGATACTCGTAATTTGAGTATGATTCCTCTGCAGAAAAAAAAAATGAAAATTTATAATGTGTCACTTCCTTTTCAACAAATTCCATTTGGTTGTTCTTTTTCTTTTTCATTCTTTCCTTTTTAAATTTAATTCTAGTATAGTTAACATACCATGTTATGTTCATTTCTGGTGTACAATATAGTGATTCAGCAATTCTGTATATTACTCAGTGCTCATTGTGATGAATGTACTCTTAATCCCCTTCACCTATTTCACCCATCCACCCTCCCTCCTCCCCTCTGACAACCATCAGTTTGAATCTCTTTTATTGTTTGTCTCTGTTTTGTCTATGTTTATTTGTTTTGTTTCTTAAATTCCACATATGAGTGAAATCATATGGTATTTGTCTTTCTCCGACTGACTTATTTCACTTAGTATTGTACTCTCTAGATCCATCCATGCTGTTGCAAATGACAAGATTTCATTCTTTTTTATGGCTGAATAATATTCCATTGTATATATATCACATTTTCTTTATCCGTTCACCTATCAGTAGATATTGGTCTGTTTCCATAATTTGGTTATTATACATAATGATGCAATCAACATAGGGGTGCATATATCCTTTTGAATTAGAATCTGCATATTCTTTGGGTAAATAACCAGTAGTGGAATTACTGGATCATATACTAGTTCTATTTTTAATTTTTTGAGGAACCTCTGTACTGTTTCCCACAGTGGTTGAACCAGTTTGCATTCCTACCAACAGTGCAAATGAGTACCTTTTTCTCCACATCCTCACCAACATGTGTTGTTTCTTGTGTTTTTGATTTTAGTCACTCTGACAGGTGTGAGGTGATATCTCATTGTGGTTTTGATTTGCATTTTTCTGGTGATTAGTGATGTTGAGCATCTTCTCCAGGGTCTGTTGGCCATCTGTATGTCTTTGGAGAACTGTCTGTTCATGTCTTCTGCCCATTTTAATTGGATTATTTTATTTTATCTTATTTTATTTTTGTAGAAGTTCTTTATATATTTTGGATACTAATCTTTTATTGGATATTTCATTGCAAATATCTTCTCCCATTTAGGTTGTTTTTCAGTTTTGTTGATTGTTTCGTTAGCTGTACAGAAGCTTTTTGTTTTATTGCAGTCCCCATAGTTTTTGGGGGTTTTTTTGTTGTTTTTTGGTTTTTTTTTTTGCTTTTGTTTCCTTTACCTCAGGAGACATATCTAGAAAAATGTTGCTGTATCCAGTGTCAGAGAAATTACTGCCTATGCTCTCTTCTAGGATTTTTTTTTTATTTCAGGTCTCAATTTTAAGTTCTTAATCCATTTTAAGTAGGGGCGCCTGGGTGGCTTAGTCGGTTAAGCGTCCGACTTTCCCTTAGGTCATGATCTCGCGGTTCGTGGTTCGAGCCCCACGTGGGGCTCTGTGCTGACTGCCAGCTTGGAGCCTGGAGCCTATTTCAGTCTGTGACTCCCTCTCTCTCTGACCCTCCCCTGCTCACGCTGTCTCTCTCTCTCTCTCTCTCCTAGAAATAAATAAAAATATTTAAAAAAATCCATTTTAAGTTTATTCTTGTGTATAGTGTAAGAAAACGGTCCAATTTCAATCTTTTGCATGTAGCTGTCTGTCCAGTTTTCCTGATACCATTTGTTGACATTACTGTCTTTTTCCCATTGTGTATTCATTTCTCCTTTGTGGAAGACTAATTAAGTATATCATTGTGAGTTTACTTCTGGGTTTTAAATTTTATTCCATTGATCTGTGTGTCTATTTTTATCCCAGCACCATACTATGTTAATTACTACCATTTTGTAATATAACTTTAAGTCTGGAATTGTGACTTCAAGTTTTGTTTTGTTTTTTCAAGATTTCTCTCACTATTTGGGGTCTTTTGTAGTTCCATACAAATTTTAGGATTGCTTGTTCTAGTTCTGTGAAAAATGCTGTTGGTATTTTGATAGAGATTACATGAAATGTGTAGATTGTTTTGGGTTGTATAGACATTTTAACAATATTTGTTCTTCTAACTCATAAGCATGGAATGTCTTTCCATTTATTTGCATCATCTTGAATTTCTTTCATCAGTGTTTTATAGTTTCCAAAGTACTATAGAATACTGCAGAGGTGTTTGATAGTCTTCCACCTCTTTGGTTAACTTTAGATATTTTATTGTTTTTGATGCAGTTGTAAACAGGTTGGTTTTCTTAACTTCACTTTCTGTTGCTTCATTATTAGTGAATAGGAATGCAACAGATATCTGTACATTTATTAGTTGTAGTAGTTTTTTTGGTGGAGTCTTCAGGGTTTTCCATATATAGTATCATGTTATCTGCCAATAGGGAGAGTTTTACTTCTTCCTTACCTTATTTTCCCTTTCTAATTGCTGTGAATAGGACTTCCAGTACTATGTTGAATAAAAGTAGTGAGAGTGGACATTCGTGGATTGTTCCTGACTTTAGGGGGAAAGCTCTCATTTTTTCACCATTGATTAAGATGTTAACTGTGGGTTTTCCATATATAGCCTTTATTATATTGAGGTATGTTCTCCCTAAACCCACTTTGTTGTGGGCTTTTATCATGAATGGATGTTGTACTTTGTCAAATGTTTTTTCTGCATCTATTGAAATGATCATATGGTTCATATCCTTTCTCTTGTTGATGTGATGTATCACATTGATTTGCAAATACTGAATCAGGCTTGCATCCTAGGAATATATTCTACTTGATCATTGTGTATGATTTAATGTGTCATTGGATTTAGTTTGCTAATATTTCATTGAAAATGTTTACATCTATGTCCATTAGAGATATTGGCCTGTAGTTGTCTCTCTGTCTCTCTCTGTCTCTGTCTCTCTCTCTCTTTCTCTCTTTTCTGGTGTTCTTATCTGGTTTTGGTATCATGGTAATGCTACCCTCATAGAATGAATTTGGAAGCTTTCCTTCATCTTCTATTTTTTGGAATAATTTGAGAAGAATAGATACTAACTCTTCTTTAAATGTTTAGTAAGAAATCGCCTGTAAAGCTGCTTAGTCCTGGACTTTTGTCTGTTGGGAGTTTTTTGATACAATTTCAATTTCATTGTTGGTAATCAGTCTTCAAATTTTTTATTTCTTCCTAGATCAGATTTGGAAGGTTTTATGCTTCTAGGAGTTTATCCATTTCTTCTAGGTTGTCCAATTTGTTGGCATATAATTTTTCATAATCTCTTATAATCTTTTTTTTAAATTATTTTTTATTTTTTATTTATTTCTAGGAGAGAGAGAGAGACAGCGTGAGCAGGGGAGGGTCAGAGAGAGAGGGAGTCACAGACTGAAACAGGCNATTTCTGTGGTGTTGGTTCTTATTTCTCCTTTTTGACTTCTGATTTTGTTTGAGTCTTCTCTCTCTTTCTTTCTGAATGGGTCTGGCTAAAAGTTTATCAGTTTTATTGATCTTTTCAAAGAACCAACTCCTAGTTTCATTGACCTGTTCTATTGTTTTTAGTTTCTATTTGCTTTATTTCTGTTCTAATCTTTATTATTTCCCTCCTCATATTGGTTTTGGGTTTTGTTTGTTCTTCTTTTACTATATCCTTAGGTGTAAGTTTAGGTTATTTATTTGATATTTTTCTAGCTTCTTGAGGTGGACCTGTATTGTTAAAAACTTCCCTTTTGGAACAGTTTTTGCCACATCCCAAAGATCTGGACCATCGTGTTTTCATTTTCATTTGCCCCGTTGTGTTCTTTTATCTCCTTTTTGATTTATTGATTTACCCATTCGTTATGCAGTAGCATGTTATTTAACCTCTATGTATTCATGTTCTTTCTAGATATTTTCTTGTGCTTGATTTCTACTTACATAGTGTTGCAGTTGGCAAAGATGCATGGTATAACTTTGATACTTTTAAATTTGTTACAACATTTTTTGTGACCTAAAATGTGATCTTTTCTGGATGATATTCCATGTGCTTTCGAATGTGTATTTTGTTGCTTTCGGATGGGATATTCTGAATATATCTGTATGATCCATTTGTCCAATGTGTCATTCAAAGCCACTGTTTCCTTGTTGATTTTCTGTTTGGATGGCCTACCCATTGATATAAATGAGACATTAAAGTCCCACATAAAAGCTACTATGGAAGCTTCCTGGCTGTTGCCAGCCATCTCCACTTCTCAACTCTTCCCATGCCAGGAGCAGGGTTTCAAAGCTCTCAGTAAGCCCACCAGGCTTGTATGTTTACCCTTTCCCCTTCTTGTGCTTCTCTTTCTCCTTACTTTAGCTCGGTTACTCTTGTCATGACCTTTCTGTTCCTGCTAGACTTCACTCCATCTCTGGCTTCAGCCATTCCCCCCCACCCCATGAGGATATGATGTGTTATTCTAGGGAACTAGCCTAGGATGTTTTCTGGTGGTAGATACACAGGGAGGATTATGTAAAAGAAAATAGATACCAAGTTGGGAAAGATGGTGGAGGGGATATCTCCCGGTAGACTCTTCTTTTCCAGGCAAACCGTGATCACGGCAGATGTCCCTGCCACCTGCTTGTTTTGCTTTGGACTCCCTAGTTTGTCAGTTCTTTTCCTAAAATAGTGCAAGAAGTGAATGCAGTATTATCACTGTGCTTTGCCGACTGCAGAGCCCAAGGGAGCTACTGTTGCCTATAGTCTGGAGGTTTTGCTGCTAGTGGTGTCACTTAAGATTGGACTTAACTTTTTGCTGCCACGCCGCATTGCTAGCTATGTAAGAGCTTAGGGCAATCATACATCCAGAACCACCCCCCCCCACCTTTTTTATGTGAAATATTGTAAAATTGACACCAACTCTAATACCCCAAAGCATACTCTATAGTTGTTAGAAGATATATTTTTAAAGACTTTGTGGAGCATAATGAAAAAATACACACAAAGCTACCCATAATTACACTATGAAAAGATATCTGCTGTTTACAGTTTACTGTATAGCTTTCCAATCTATATTCCATGCATTTATCTCTAGCTGTTTACCAGTTAAGTATTTTAACCAAATTAGGTTCACACTGTTTTACCTGCCTTTTTTTTTTTTTTTTTTTTTTTTACTTATTATGAAAATGTCTACATCAATAGATAAATTCCTACAAATCTTTTTACTGGATAATATTCCATTAAAAATTTTTTAATGTTTTATTTATTTCTGAGAGAGAGGGACAGCGTCAGCAAGGGAGGGTTAGAGAGAGAGGGAGACGCAGAATCCGAAACAGGCTCCAGGCTGTGAGCTGGCTGTCAGTCAGCACAGAGCCCGACGTGGGGCTCGAACCCACAAATCACGAGATCATGACCTGAGCCGAAGTCAGACGCTTAACCCACTGAGCCACCCAGGCATGCCGATAATATTCTATTTTAAGGATGCCCATAGTATATTCAACTTACCATGTACTGTTACAGATCTAATTGTTGCTAATCTTTAGGTATTACCAGGAATATCATTGAGACTGTCTTCATGCATATTCTTAGGTTTTTCCTTGGAATGTTTTTAGAATCCCATCAGCAAATTAATGGACAAATTATTTTAAGGCTTTTGATACATAAACAATTGATACTTTTGAAAGTTTAATGAATATTATATTCATCTGAATTTGGCTTAGATAATTTCAAATTTTTTTTTATTAAAAATTTTTTAATGTTTTTGTTTATTATTGACAGACAGAGAGAGACAGAGCATGAGCATGGGAGGGGCAGAGAAAGGGGGAGACACAGAATCCGAAGGAGGCTTCAGGTTCTGAGCTGTCAGCACAGAGCCCAATGAGGGGCTCAAACTCACAAACAAAGGGGTCATGACCTGAGCCAAAGTCAGATGCTTAACCAACTAAGCCACCCAGGCGCCCCTAATTTCTAATTTTGATTCTGTTTTCTGTTGCATCAATTATCACTACAAATTTGATAAGGAATTCTTCCGTGTCTTACCGATTTTTAAAAAAATGTTAAACAAGATAAGATCACTCATTTTGCAACTATTTGCTAGAAGTTAACACTCCATAGGGCACTGTGTTAAATATGGGGTAAAGGGAGTAGAAATTCAAGAATGTGTAGGCCTTAATCTTGGTGCTCTTTTATTTACTTAAAACAGGAAACATTGTTCCATTAATAAACAATTCTATACATTTCATGTTAAATGTGTTGCCTTTCTTAATGTCCTTTGTCAAATTTTAAAATACATTGTCAAAAAGAAAATATTTTTAACAAAAGTATTTTGACTTGGGTAGGATTTCCCTTTTTTCCACCCTGAATTAGAAAAAAAAAAAAGCACATGTTTATTTTAGTAAATTAGAAAAATTCAGAAAAGTGTAAAGAAGAAAATAAATGACTCATGACTGGAGCATTCAAAGACAATTATTGTTAATTGGTGTTTTCCTTCCAGGCATTTTCTTTGTATATTTTTTACATAGCTGAAATGATACTATATATGCAATTTATCAAGCATATAATGTAAATATTTCCTCATGTTATGAAAAACTCTTTGAAAACATTACCTCTAATGGTTCCATAATATTCTATCATGGAAATCAATTAAATATATAGATTTTAATGATTAATAGTAAATACTCTGGCGTAAGATTGTATGAGTTCTAGTCCTGATGCTACCATGGGTCAGTTTGTGATTTCTGGCAAGTTACTTAACTTTTATGTGGCTCAGTTTCCTTACTCGAACAAAACAGGATAATTATAATCACTATTTTTTAAGATTTCTATGAAGAGGGGCATCTGGGTGGCTTAGCCGGTTGAGCATCTGACTTGGGCTCAGGTCATGATCTCATGGCCTGTGGGTACGAGCCCCATATCAGGGTCTGCACTGACAGCTCAGAGCCTGGGTCCTGCTTTGGATTCTATCTCCCTCTCTCCCTCTCTCCCTTGGCCCCTTCCTCTCTCTCTCTCTCTCAAAAATAAATAAACATTAAGATTTCTATAAGGAATACAGGGACGCCTGGGTGGCTCAGTCGGTTAAGCGTCCGACTTCAGCTCAGGTCATGATCTCATGGTTCGTGGGTTCAAGCCCCGTGTCAGGCTCTGTACTGAGGAATAGCTCAGAGCCTGGAGCCTGTTTTGGATTCTGTGTCTCCCTCTCTCTCTGACCCTCCCCTGCTCATGCTGTCTCTATCTCTATCTCAAAAATAAATAAAACATTTTAAAAAAAAGATTTCTATAAGGAATACATAGGCATTCAAGTAAAGTTTAAACTAGTACTTGGCACATAATGAGCAAGCAATAAAAGTTATTATTATTACCATGACTACTTTTACTATTTTCTTTCTTTTTTAAGAAGATGTTTATTTTATTTATATTTGAGAGAGAGAGAGCAGGGGAGAGACAGAGAGAGAGGGAGACAGGAAATCCTAAGCAAGCTCCACTCTGTGAGCGCAGAGCCAGACACTGGACTAGATCCCATCAACTTTGAGATCATGACCTGGGCCTAAACCAAGAGTTGGACACTTAACTGACTGAGCTACCCATGCAACCCAACTATTTTCTTAATCATTCCACCAAATGCTAGATAATCTGTTTCTAATTGAGATAGCACTTTCTGTTATAAAATTGCTGTAGAATATAGTTGTTCACATTTTTTTCCTTTTTTAAAAAAATGTTTATTTATTTTGAAAGGGAGAGAATGTGAGCACGAGTGGGGAGGGGCAGAGAGAGAATCCCAAGCAGGCTCTATGCTATCAGCACAGAGCCCAATGTGGGGCTCAATCTCACGAATCCGTGAGATCATGAGGTTCATGAGATTGTGACCTGAGCTGAAATCAAGAGTCAGACACTTAACTGATTAAGCCACCTACACACTCCAGCAAACATTTTTTATAACAGAATATTTTCTTAGACTAGAATCAAAGTGAGTGGTGTGCACACTCTTAAGATTCTAAATATTACCAAAATTGCTTATCTACACTTAGAGTATAGTGCAATGTTGTTATTCTCAGCAAAGACATAGTTTAGCCCAAACCGGAATCACCTATGGGACATTTTCATCTCTCATCCTCTCCCTACTCATTCTTCCTCTACCAGGTGACGTGACCGTCAGAATCTCGGGGGCATTTGAAACTCTAATCCTCTTCAATTCTTCATATGCAAAATGATATCAATGATATCATAGGATTATTGTGATAAATAAGATGATGCATGTTTATAGGGTTTTACACATAGTAAGATCTCATTGTTGGCCACTATAACATTATTGTGACAAATAAAAATTAAATTTATAATTTATACTCCTACCAGAGATGTATGAGATTATCTCATTGCCCCTTATCATTGTTGAGCATGGTCATTTTAACATTTGTTTTATTTTATTTTATTTTATTTTTTGCCTCAAATTTTTATTTAAATTCTAGTTAGTTAACATATAGTGTAATACTGGTTTTAGTAGTAGAATTCAGTAATTCATCACATACATATAACATTTATTTAAATTAGTTTAAATGAATTTATACCACATTACTAAAATTATTTTAAAATATATTCTAATTCAATAAGTGAAAGGTAACATTTTGGTATTTTACTTTGCTTCCCTTTGAATACTGTTAGAGTTGAACTCTGGCAAATATGGGTTAGCCATTTGTATTTCTTCATGTGAGTATGTGTGGGAGGGTATAGTGAGGGAAGAGTGAGATCAGGATCTATTTATTTTATAGGGATCTTTGTTTTGTACTTATTTTCCTTTTTGGTGTGGGAAGGTGACTATGTTGCTTTTTTTTTATATTAAGTATATTACTCTTTGTCTGATCATATCCCTATTAAACTAGTTTTGTCTCCCTATGATCAGTATATATTTCTAACGGTTTCTAAGCCATCTGCTTAACTATCCATTTTAGAATCATGCCAGAGAGCATTATTAAACTTACAAGTTTAATTATGTTCCTGAACTCCATTCCTTTTTCCTATTAAAAATAATCTGAAAACATTTGCCAATCTTCTATCTCTGACACGATGTCACATCTCCATGATTTGCTCAGAGCTTCCAGGAGGTGGTAGAGATTGTCTGCAGCACCTTCTGTCTGGGCTCAAATGTGGGTGAGGGGAGTGAATACAAACAGCATTAAATAGAAAGACATTACTCATTCAGTCAAGGAGTCCAGGACAGGGTCAGGAGGAGGCTGACATCTGGCCCAGCATCATATCTGCATCCTGTTTCTCTGCTTGTTTTCCATGTTTCCATCCTAACTGGATGTTTACCTTGTTCCTGAGTTCTTGCCTTGGCAATCTAATTTATACTTTACTGGGTCCCAGACTGACAGCATATCTGGCACTCTCCACCTTTGTAAGCCTAAAGACTCAAAGTTCAGGCCTCTACTGCTGGCCTCTCTGATACTAGCCAGTGGTCTGCCAGGATCTGCCTGCCCAAGCTCCCACTCATCTTCCTAAGGCAGCTGCTTCATCTCCTCTTGTCATTGCCTACCCAGCCCTGCAAACAACCACCCCTGAGGCTGTGTCTGGATTTCAGATCTTTTCTGCTGCCCATAAAACTCTCATTCTCCCTCATAGAGATCATACAGACTTCCCTGAAATTTCAAAACTCGGACTTCTTCATGGCTGGGCCCAAATTTTGTCCAGCATTTCCTGTATTTATTATAATGATAATAGATTATTATTTATGGTGATATAAATAACATTTGCCGAACACATCCTGTATGCTAGGCATTGTGCCAAGTGGTTCAGAAGCTTTCTCGCACGGCATCATCAAGGCAAGCACATAACATTGATTCTATTACTGTCCTCACATCACAGACAAGGAAAGCAGAGCTTAGAGGAGTTGAATAGCATGGCTGAGGTCACCCTGGTGGTAGTAGGTATAGGAGATGTGAGTTGATTTCAGGTCAGCCTGATGTCTAAGCCTAGGATCTAAATTCCAAGATGATAGGGCACCATCTGGGGTTTCCCATCTGGCCTCCTCTTCCTAATGTAGTGTACAGCCCCTTTTATAAACTCTCATCTCCTACCACATGTCTCTATAGCAAGGGTAACTCAAACAGGAGGAAGCTCTGGCTGCCATTTCATTCTGCTGGAGTGACATTGGATTTTCTCTTCCCTGATCCTGCTTGTAACTTGTAACTCCTTCATGACTTCCAAGAAGCCCGGCTAGGATGTGAGGGTGATCTGGCTGCGACATCTGTCACCCCATTGATCACCAGGGTTGATTTGGCTGATCTGGCTGGCTAGGTGGGTGTCCCCTTCCTCCCTCACTGCTCCACGTGTGTCCCTCCCGAAGCTGCGTGCTCGGTCAAAGAGGATGACCTTCTCAGATAGAGGAGGACCATTCTTTGGTCAAGGGTATATGAGTAGCTGCGCTCCCCTGCTAGAACCTCCAAACAAGCTCTCAAGGTCCAAGAAGCCCAGCTAGCTTACTCTTCCTTGGTGCTCCCCTGGCAGGACAGGGGCCCCATGAGCTCAATGTGTGTTTTTCTCTTTGGTGTCACACTCTCCTGTTTGCTCTGGGAATGGATTGCCTTCACCTCACTTCTAGCTTCCTTGCTCTTGCCAGCAGACTGCATAACATTCTAGAGCTTCTCTCTGTTGGTCTTATAGCTGCTCCACTTATATCCACTCCAGAGAGAAAGGATCTCAATGCTTTTAATCTTTGGGGTCTCCCTAACAATTAGCAACCTACAAATGTGCCTTCCTCAAGCCGTTTTATCTCAAGGGTGAGTCAAACCTATTGTGGATATAATTGCTCCTTACCTTGGACAGGAAAACTGCGTAGATCTACAAATGTGGGGAGTGGGGAAGCCACAAATGGATCTTCCCACGTGTGTGATAACAGTTCTTTCCTCCCCTCTCCCTGTTTCAGAGTCTGGAGCCTGAGTATCCCACCCCAAGAGGACCCCACTATACCTGGAAAAGTAACTTTTGTATCTGGTTGTATTTCTTTAACTTTAATATTCTGACTGCAGCAACTTCTCAGTAGTGGCAGATTTAATAGTCACAGTTTCCACGACTTGCAGGTGATTCCAAATTCCATGATATGTAATAAATGTTCGCTTTGCTGATAGGAATTTTAAAGTCTCACACTATTAGGCTGGGTGTGGTCTTAAGTCAGTTAGTGAAAGATTTGTTGTTTTCTACCTATTGTGGCAGTGCATTTTACAGAAGTAATGATATGCCTCAGCAGTACAATGGATGTGGGTATTCCAGAAGTCTCTGGATGCATTGTATACCAAAAAAAAAAAAAAAAAAAAAAAAAAAAAAGAGAGAGAGGAGGGAGGAAGGTTTATCTTGGGTGCAAGGCCTGGAGTGGATGGGAGTGATGTCTCTCTTCCCCACCCACTGATGATCTGTTAGTGAGTGTGAACAATTAGCAGGGAATTGAGTTCACCTTCCTACAACCCCTTTTCTGGTCATTGCAAGAACCTCTCTAGAAGTAAGGCTCACTCTATACACAGTTATAAGCAATATAAGTAGTAGTATCCAATTAGCTCATGTTTCATTCACCTCCTCCAAATATTTCTAATGCTCAGTCCTAACTGCTTCTCTTGAGCTAGACTGATACAGGGCACACACATTATCCCAACATGAATGGAAACCTTTGGTTAGCATTTGGAGATATTCAGGAAAGTAAGGAAATGTTTTCACTTTACATCAAGGGGTTTTATATTGTGTAGATGCTGCCTGAATGTAAACCACTTGTACTGAATATACCCTTTTAGTCAGCAGGCTAGGTTTAGTTTCCTCATATACCTGATCCTGGCAGCCATCATGTCCTGATGTTGCTCAAGCTCCCCAGTGACAAGATTTGGAAAGTTTGGGAGAGATAGACTATCACTTGCAGAAAGAGTCCATTATCTTGGAAGGCACTCCTGGAGTCATTGGCGAAAGCAATTTCTCAGAGTTTGTGCTCAAACCTTAGAAGGATCCTCCTGCCACTATGATTGAAGGGGCCCAGGATGGAGCCCAGCCGTCTTGGTTGGCAAAAACCATCCGTCATGATGAGCCACTAATCCTGATGAGACTCCTGATAAGACGCTGCAATGATGACAGATGAGGCCACGTACAGCAGTTAACTCAGTCATTTGTAATCATTACTTTTTGGCCATTCAGTAACCATCCCGTGAAATTATTTTCTGAATTTCCCAAGGTGGAGAAAGGAGCTGAGTTTACCTCCCATTTTTTTTTGGAAGCACCTCAGCAGTTATAAATGCTTGAATGGAACTTTCTATGGCTCCATCAGATCCAACTTCAAGACCCTTATTCATTGGAATCACCTGCTTTGTGTGGTGATGACACAGTGTTGAATATATATGCTCTTTCCTGACTGCCGCAGATTAAGTCTCAGGACTCTTTGGTGGCTAACATCTCTGTTGCTGCTTTGAGATGTCCTTGGGACAAGATGCAGAGTGATGGCATTCTCTCTTGCTTCTTACATTGTGGCTCTGGCCACATCTCTTGGCCCAGAGCTCCTTACTCCAGCAGTGCCATGGGCATGGGTGTACTGCAAATAGCCAACAGTTGTACAGAGATACCAAGCTGTTGACCCCTCAGGACTCAGGGAGGCTGAGTCAGAGTAGGAGTGGCTGAAGCCCTTGGACCACTTGCCTGTGTCCTGTGTACCCCAGTGGACCATATAAATATCAGTTTCTCTGTGTGTCATGATATGTAAAAAGGTTAGGAAGCATTGACTCAACGAATTTGGATTTTCATTTTCCTCCTCTGTAAATTGGGATTTTTAAAATTATCTTACAAGACCATTGTGAAGATCAAAGGCTTGAATGCATATAAAAGGGTGGTAAGAGCTGCCATACATTTGTTGAGTGCATCACTGGTTACAGAGAGGTAGGACTCTGTCTCCAGTTTACCCTCATTGGCTGTCCCTTTGAGATTAAGATAGAATTCCACTTATTTTTTCAAATTCCACTTATTTTAAAATCTCTCCCAAGTCATGAAATCAACGTACTGTATCTTTTATTTACGTTCAAGCACTGACATACATATTTTCTAATTTTTTAAAATGTTTATTTACTTTTGAGAGAGGGAGAGAGAGGTGCGGAGGGGCAGAGAGGGAGACACAGAACTCAAAGTGTTCAGTGCAGACCCTGACACAGGGCTCGAACTCACTAACTGTGAGTTCATGACATAAGCCGAAGTCAGATACTTAACCAACAGAGCCCCCCAGGTGCCCCTGACATAACACATTTTCTATAGTCTTTGGTTCTTGTGACTTCTTTAAAGGATCTGCCAGAGCAGAAGTTCTTTGCCCCTCTGCCCAGTGATGCTGAGGGTACACGCAGTGTATCTTCCTCCCATGGTCTCTCTGCATTTATGTCCCAGCTTCTCTCAAGTCTGCCCAGGCCAAGGCCTCTCCCTCCTGATAAATACTAGCCTTTGCTCCCTGTGAGCCTGTGTTGACTTTGCCGTGGGCTTAGAGCATCTCATGTTTCCATGGTTTTAGCATTTGTGCTCCAAGTTGTTAGCTGTCTGGTTTCGCTCTCTGACCCCCCACCCCCTTCCCCAGGTGGTTCTGGAGAATGACTTTTCTTAGCCCTGCAGAGATCTCATGGGTGGAGAGAAAATCTCTCCTGCCCTTCTCAACAGACCTTAAGCCAAATGCTGTAAGTGTGAAAACCAAGTCACAGAACCACATACCATAAAATGTCAACACTGGTTTTTTGGGTGCTGGAGGTAGGAGTTGTACTTATTTTCTTCTTTAGAAGTTCCTGAGTTTTTCAGATTTTCTATAGTGAAACTGAAAATGTATTTTAAAATATATTTCTAATAGATGCACTCAAGATGTGCTTCATGAAGGCAAATAGCAGCTCCGACATTCCTTCACACTTGCTGGCTCCAAATTACTGCCTCTGTCTTCAGAGCCAGGCGGTTTGGAGGGGGTGGAAACCAGGAGGGAGGGGGTAGAGGCAGCCGTGTGGGCCATTGAATTTCCTCTTTTCAGACATTTCTCTGGCAGCTAATTCCAGGTTGCTCATCTGTATGGTGGCGGCATGACTTTCATGTTTTCCCCAAGGTGTTTTATGGCCTTTTTACAGTGGTACTTTGAATAACTTTCTCTCAGTAACTTCCAAATGGTGAAAAATACCAGATGATTTCCCTTCTTCCTCTGCACTCTTCTCTGTTTCTGCTCACTCCTCATTGTTAGTCTCTTTACCATCTCTTCCCTCACCTTCTTCCCTCTTCTTTTCTTTCTCTTCCTGCTGCCCCCCTCCCTTCCCTTTTCAACTAATATTTAAAACAAAGTAAAATATGGTGGTGAGAAAAAAAGGCTTTGGTTGAGTGGCCTGGGCCTTGGTGAGGGGAAAGCGAATACGGATTTATCATCAAGAGCTAGATGGCGGCAAGTGTTCCAGGGGCAGTTTCATCCCTTCACTTTTCCAGAAGGCACTTTAGTTTTCAGACCTGTAACAACCTGATGTGTCTTCATTTGACTTCATCCTCAAGGCCAGGGTAGAATTGCCTGAGAAATTGATGCCTCAGCTGGGGCCCTAAAGTGGATGAGCAGAGTTAACCAGTTAAAGGGAGTGGGACAGGGAGGGAGGGCACACAGGGAAGGGGTCTCCTGGAGCCCAAGTCTGTCTCAGTCCAGAGGACCTTTACCTTATTCACCACCAGGAGGGGTGAGGTGTTACTGAGGACCTCTGCCGTGGGGACCAACCAGCAATGCCACAGTCCAACTCAGAACCTCTTGGCAGTGATGTTGACTGCCCTGGAGAACAGGGACATTGAGTTGCACACAGAAGAGAGATTGATCAGATCGTGGATTCCTGCAGCATTCTCCTAACGGAAGGCAAGGCTTCCTTCAGGTCAGCCAGGAAGGCACTGGACTGCCACAGAATGGCTGCATTGGTAGGACTACCCTGTCCTATTAGTCATCCTTCTGCCTTATCTATGATACTCAAGCCCATGAGCCAAGCTTCCTGGAGGGACAAGGCCTGGAATCCAGACACCAGAACCCAGCCTTTCCCCTTGGTGTATAACTGTGTGCTTAAATTCTGCAGGTCTATTCCCCTGGGGTTTCCTCCTCAGATTGCTAGGCCTCCAACAAATTGCACCCTATGTATCCTTCCCCTGGTCAGGCCAAGGCCCTATCTATGGGGAAGGCATCAGGCTGGTGGTGGTCTCCATGGAAACAGTGCTCGCTGGGCTTCAGGCCATGGAAAGCCAGCAGGCCTGACTGAAAGTATATGTTTCTAGGTGACCTTCCTGGTTGACCTGAAGAAAGCCTTGCTTTTGTTTAAGAGAATGCTGCAGGAATCCACGATCTGATCAATCTCTCTTCTGTGTGCAACTCAATGTCACTGTTCTCCAGGGCAACCAATAGGTTCTGAGTTGGACTGTGGCATTACTGGCTGGTCCCATGGCAGGGGTCCTGAGTAACACCTCACCCCATCTTGGTGACGAATAAGGAGCAGGTCCTCTGGACTGAGACTGACTTGGGCTCCAGGAGACCCCTTCCCTGTGTGCCCTCCCTCCCTGTCCCACTCCCTTTAACTGGTTAACTCTGCTCATACATTTTAGGGCCCCAGGTCAAGCATCAATTTCTCAGGCAATCCTTCTCTGCTTGAAGGCTGTAATCTAGCCTCTCTTTTATACTTTTTATAGGGGCATGTGTCTCTCCTTCATAACACATAACAATGTTGAGACATTGCAAGGATTTGTGAGGTGGGGCCTGCTGTCTACTACCCTACCTTACTCTAAGCTCCTCAGCCTGTGAGCTCTAAGAGGGTAATGTCTAATTCTGCTCACTAAAGCATCATATCAGCCAAGGGCAGAGTTTGTCACATAGGAAATGCTCAATAAATATTCATTTATTGAATTAATCTTAGTTCCATTCTTTTTCACTCGAGGACCTTGGGCAAGTTATTTAACTTCTGTGAGTGTCAGGTCCCTCATTGGAAATAGGGATAATAATCCCCCATTCAGAAAATTGTACAATTTACATGGGACAATGGTTGTACAGCACCCAGCATGGGGCTAGCATGCTTAATAGGCACATTTGCGAAGTATTGGTTTTTTCCTTAGTTTTTTTTTTCATCCCATAGTACTGTACAGAACAATAGTTTGAAGGTTTAAAGAGCAAAAATACATGTTCCCCTACTTCTTTTCCCCTCCTTCATTCTTTATTAGCTTCTTCTGTGGTTGGATGAGGCACAGAATGAAGGGTCAAAAGATCAGATTCTTGACTTTTCACTAGTGAGATGACCCTGGGTAAAGCATTGGCTCTTCCTGTTTCAGCTTCCCCATGTATGTTATAGGAGGATGTAGACAAATGGTCTTTAGAGCCCTTCCCAACTCACACCCTGGGTTTCTGCATAGGGGTCAAGGGTAACACTGACCATAGCTCTTCACAGTGCAAGATGAATGGAAGCAAAAAGGAAGAAGAGCAGCCTCCAAACAGGGAGAAGCAAATTAGGCTATTGGCCTGTCTATTTTAATACAAGCTGAGTTTATTTTAGTAATGCAGGTGAAGAATGTTTTAAAATGCATCATCATGACAATGCCCCTTGGTAACAGCCCAAGGATTTCTAGTGTATCTTTCTTCAAAAGAGCCTGAGGGCTTTGTATATACTGTCTCATTAATTCTCAGAGCGTCCCTAAAGTTGGATGGAAAAGCATGATGAGTTCTGTTTTATATGCAGCGAAACAAAGCTTCAAAAAGGTTAAGTAGCTTACCCAAGGTCGCACAGTAACATCGCTGTTCCCAGGAACCTGGGTCTCTATTTAGAACACCAGGCTGTACAGGCATTCTGCTTCCATTCTCTGGAAATGAGTCCAGCCATGGGTGAGAGGTCTTTGTTTGAGAAATGGTATTTGAAGTGTGGTTTCCTAGAGGATAGACTCTTTCCTGAAATAAGAAGGTGACAAGTAGATAAAGAGAAATTGAAAGGACTAGAAGTTAGCAGAAAGTGTGCTGCCCCTCTCCTCCTATCTCAAGCATCCTTTCCCTGTACCAGCCAAGGCCCATCTCAAGGGCCAAGCATCAGACCTGGTGGTAGTTTCCATGGAAACAGTGCAGGTTCAGCTTGAGGCCCTGGAGAGCTGGCTGCCCTGACTGAAGGTGTGTGTTTCTAGGTCACCTTCCTGGTTGACCTGAAGGGAATCTGTCATCCTCAGGAGAATGCTGCAGGCATCTGCGATCTGATCAGCCTCTCTCCTGTGTTTAACTTGATGCTGCTGTTCTCCAAGGCAGTCATCATCATCTCCAGGAGGTCTGTGTTGAAGAGTGGCATTTCTGGTTAGTGCATGTATCAGGGGTCCTCACTCATGTGTTTTGTCCTGATACTAACTATGTGACCTTGCACAGGACAGTTATGTTTTCTGGTTCTGAATCTTCTCATCTGTAAAAGGGGTTAACTAACAGGACTATTGTCAGGATTACAAGATGAATGACTCCCAAAGGCATCAGTGAATCAGAAACCATGGTGATTGTAATATCCACTCTTCTTGGCTGGAACTCACCTCTTCTTGTGAAAGTGGGCCATGCCCTCTCCAGATGTTAGTCTGGAAACTATCCTTTCCTATCTTGAAACATCACATCAAGAGAAAAGCCCATTGTTGCTGGATATTTTGTAGCTTCTAGTTCAACTTAGCCAGAAACTACTGGGTCCACTGGTGGATGGTTGTCACTACAGGCACTCCATCATTCCACAAAGTCTTTCATTGATGGCCTTGGTTTTCTAGGCTTCCTGGTCTTTGTGTCACTTGCAGTACATTAATTATTTAGTGTCTGGTAAAGCTGTCTGAGATCACAAGATGAAAGTCCTAGTGGCAGTCTAAAGTCTTTCTTTTGATTATTATTCTACTCAATGTATTTTGGAGGAAGAAAATATGCTTTGAGATCACAGTGCAGTAAATTTCTTAAAGAGTAGAGTGCAAGAAACCCACAGAAATGGACCCAGAACAAAGCGTCATGTTGCCTTGTCAGTTTGTGTTCGTGTGTGTGTGTGAAGAATCAGACCACCTGGAGAATAATACCCCATGTGTTGCTCTTGTGGATTAGTATAAATGCTAGTTAGTCTTCTCTGCTACTGAAAGCCAGTGAGCAGTGAGTCCACCCTAGATAGGTAAGTAGGTCCAGTGACTAAGTGTACCTGGAACAGGGATTGCAGGACAAGAGAAGGCCCTGAAGATCTCACAGTCCAGTCACAGACCACTTGCTTGGGACACTGAGGTCATCTATAGATAGGTCAAAATGTAGCAGCTGAGAACACAAATTCTGAAGGGGCAGCATCAGATGTCACAATACCTTCCTTATCTGGCTTTGGCCATGAATTATGAGTCACTGGTGGCCTACATGGTATCCCAGCTGATTGGGAGCTACCTGGGGTTTATGCCCCTGATTTGTCCCTGACCTTGACCCTAGGAAGAATGTCTTCCATGGGAAGAAACAAGAGCCCTATGAGAATTTTTCTCTAATTTCTTCTAAATCTGTGAGTTTGAGATCTGTGAGTGACTATAACATACTATTATCCTCTTTTGTCATGAATGACCAAGGTAGTTTGAACAGCATTTGATAAGCAGCCTAAACACCACCATCCTGAGTAGCAGCAAGTCTTGATGGTCAAGGAGGAAGGAAGGCCCAGTTGATTTTTGTGTTGGTCTGTTCTGAATTCCAGCTCAACTGCTTTGATGGGCCTCAAGCTCAGAAAGGATGGGGAACCTAGGAGAGGGATTTGGTTGGGACCTTTAAGGAAAGGCAGGGTTTAGGAAAGCAGTGGTTGAGGAAAGATGTTCTAGGCAGAGATCAGTTTATGCAAAAGTTTGAAGACACGTGTACTAGAGAGCATAGAATGCAAAAGGATTCTGAGTGGGAAATAAGGCTAAGAACAAGTAGAGGCGGAAGCATGAGACTTCAGCTTTACATGGTTTAGTCATTTTTGCAGAAACCTCTTTGTGATGCCCTTTCTGGTGTGGGTCTAGTATACCCTGCAGGTAACCATCTCCTCTAGGGCTAATGATTTCCTTTGGATTCCCTCAATATTCCTTAATGCCTGCTTCTTCTGACTGACAGACGTGGTTCACCGCTGAATGAACTCAGCAGCTATACACGAATCCTTCTGGGGTTGGGGAGAGACAAAACACATGTGTTGAAACTATGACTTTCAACAGTACAAGAGAATATAATGAGAGATAATTTTTGCTTTAGGACTTGAGCTGCAAAGAAAGAGCACAAACCTTCCTGGCAGAGTGGGAAGAGGGCTTGGAGAAAGGAGAGGTGGAGTGGGGGCCGTTTAGCTCCATTCACATTCCGCCCCTGACACTAATAGCCCCTCTCTGAATGAGCCAGCTGGAAGGAGCTGTGAAAGCAAAGTATGGAGAATCAACTGTGTGTGAACTGGAGAGGGCCTTCGTGAGCAGCAGATTCAACCCCCTCATTTTGCAGTCCTAGCAAAGGTGTGGGAGGTCTGCTTGTTTAGGACAAAGGACACATCTGCACATCTCTCTCTTTTCTCTGAAAATCGTGTCTCTGTTTTTCAGAACTGCCTGTTAAAACTTCAGCCTCACCGCTGACTCTAGGAGTTGTGTGAATTCACTGGGAAGGTGTCTGTGGCTGAGCAGATGTGGGCTCAGCCCTCTGAATAGGAAAACCATTCCCTCGGCTCCAGTCAGGGAGGCCCAGCCCGGGGCCTGGCCTAGCTACTCCTGCTCACCACCACCATTTGACGTTAGGACCACTATTTATTTGACTACATTAAGCTTTGCTTTGTGTGACACAAAATCATTGTAAAGGAATGCATTATTAAGTGTGTTTTCAAATAAGGGAGGAAAACTAGCAGGCTGTCACTGATTGTTTTATTGTCGGAAGGAAAACAAATAAGTAAAATGTGTATGAGGCGAGGCAGAACAGTTCCAAGGAGTGTTCAGAATAGAAGCATTTTTACATTTTATTGATGTAGGTTTGTAAAACATGCTTGCTAGTGAACCCAGGGCATTTATGTAAATAACCATCACACACAAATAGCTCTTTGTTATTTACACGGAGGCAAGTATGACATATTTACTATATAATGTACATTGGCTTAGAAATAAATGGACACACAGTGAGACCGTATAAAATAAAGACTGGAAATGAAGATATTGGCAATTGACTGAAACTGGGGTATTAGAGATTATGGACAGTTGGCAGAGTTAATAATTAACTGGTGAATAGTACAGAAACAGCTCTTGGGAGCACTTTTAATTTTTGGACCTTGTATCTGAGATCCCTGGACACATGAAAGGAACCAGGACTCCCCTTCATTCTGGATTCTGAAGCAGAGGTAGGAGCATAAAACTTCAAGAACAGCATAGCCGATATTTAAAGAGTAGATCATGCACACGTTAGCTCATCTGGCCCTTACAAAACCCTGAGGGTTAGTACAACATACATTATTCTTGATCTTATCATTTTTGGAGCATTGAGGTTTCACAGAGTATGTGATTAGCATGAAGTCCAACATCTAATAAGTGCCGGAGTTAATAATTTCCTCGAGGGTTCTAGTTTCATGCATTTGACAATTTATTGAATGCTTACTATATAGTAGGCATGGGGATGTATCAGTGACCAATGTAGAAGATACACAATAAACATGTGAATGTAAATGTAGGAAATAATAAATGCACATGAAGCGGATAGAGAGTGGTTTACAGAGAAGTGCTGTTTCTGGCAGGATGAACAGGAAGATCTTTCTGAGGAGGTGACATTTAGGCAGAGACCTGGATGGAGAGAGGAAATGATTGTGTGCCTTTGGGAAAGAGGAGCTTCCTGGGCTGAGGGAAACACCAGTGCAAAGGCCCTGTGGTAGGAGTTTGCTTGGTAAGTTTGAGAGATAACAAAGAAGCCTGTAGAACTGGAGCTCCACAGGCTAGGGAAAAATGGCTGGAAATTAGTCTGAGAGACAACCAGGGACTATATCACACAGGGCCATTAAGGGCTAGGCATGGCAAGAAATGTGAAAACCATTGCAGGGCTGAAGGACAGTCAAACTATTCTGTGGAAAGTTGCCTCAAAGTGAATAGTAGTGGAAGCAGGAGGCCTGCTCGGCATGTATAGCAGTAATCCAGGTGAGAAGCAATGGGAGAGAAATGGAAGGGTAAAATTCAGGTAGAGCCAGCAAGAGTTGTTGATGAATTGCTGTGGGGAGGGAGGGGGAAGAAGGAAGTCAAGGATGCCTCCTGGTTTTGGCCCAACCAACCAGAAGACTTTTGTCATCACTTTCTGAAATTGGGAACACCTGGGTTTAAGTGGAGGGCCATCAAGTGTTTAGTTTTTCGGGTTTTTTTTTTTTTTAAGTTCATATATTTTTGAGTGCATGCATGCGTGTGTGTGTGTGTGTGTGTGTGTGAGAGAGAGAGAGAGAGAGAGAGAGAGAGAGAGAGAATGCACAAGCAGGGGAGGAACACAGAGAGAAGGAGAGAAGCAGAATCCCAAGCAGGCTCCATGTGTCAGCACAGAGACTGATGTGGGGCTCAATTCCACGAACCATGACATCATGACTTGAGGCAAAATCAAGAGTCTTACGCTTAACCAACTGAGCCAGGTGCCCCTAGTTTTGCACATGTTAAGTTTGAGTTACTTACCAGGTAATAAAGTGGAGATTTCAAACTGGCAGTTGCATATATATTCTGCTCTTTAGGGAAGTTGGGCCAGAAGATACAAATTTCGTAGCATTGGTACGTAGGTGGTATTTAAAGGTATGAAACTGTGTGAGATCACTTTGTGAGTGAGTTTAGATGGAGAAGAGGAAGTCCCCCAACTTTCACAACTGTTAAATAATAAAATAATACTATCCCCTGCCCACTAGAGTTAAAAAAAAAAAAACCAAAACCAAAAACAAAACCTGAGCTTATTTACATGTCAGGCAAGGAGAAATTCACTAAGTTGTTCTCTAAGGAAGAAAAATCAGTTTTTAAGGCTTTAGGAACAGGATTCCATGGTGGTGATGCTAGGTCCTAATTGAAAATCAGCACTTTGGTTAGGAGAGAATGAGTTTATAAGTCTTTATGTGGTTGCTTAAAACAGATCCTTATTCATTGGTCAGGAGTCTTTAGTGAGGTCCAGGAAGTGTCTAGTGTCTTGAGGTCACTTGAAATTCATGGTCATTGATCACTGTCAGCTGATTAAAACCACTGTGATGAAATTTAATATTCAGCCATGAAATCTCATAGGCATTTGCTACTGGAAAGTTGAAAATGGTTGTGTGGGGGCATTTTGTTTTGTTCTGTTTTGTACAGCCTGTAAAATGGGGAAGATCTGGCAAAGAACAGTAAAGAGGATCTGCCACCAGAATAGGAGGTGAGGACTGTGGCTGCCAAGGACCACGTGGTCCCCAGGATATGAGGAATTCAAGAAGTAGGGAGAGGTCAGAGGGCTCACATGCTGCTGGGAGGCATAGTAGGAGAAGGACCAAGACTGTTCATTGTATCAGCAACTTGGGTTGCCAGTGACCTTGACCTGGGATAGTGAAGACAATTTTGATTTTATTAAGTTAAAGAGAAAAGGGGAAAGGACAATGTGGAGTCAGGAGCACAGACAAATCTTTTAAGAGATTTAGCTGTAAGGGAGAGCAGAGTAGGGGAACAATGGCTGAAGAAGACTGGTGGTCAAGAAAGGTCTTACTTTTTTCTTTAAAGATGCTCCACGTTTGCTACGGATGAGACTGACTTTGTAGAGGGGGAAATTGTTGAAATCAGGAGAAAGGGGGACCATTGCAGCAGCAGATTCTTGGAGGAGAGATACGATGAACACCTAAGTGGGAAGGTTGCCACGGCTTACGAGTGTAGACAGTGGATCCATTGTATCAGGAGGGAATGTAGTGTATACAGGAACTGATACCTGTAAATTGGTAGATTTGCTCTCTTTTCCCAGTGAAATGAGAAATAAGACCACTCTGTGAGAATGTGGCAGAGTGGGGGGATTGGAGATTTGAGGGGTACGAGGAAGCTGGGGGCAGTGGTACTGGAGGGAGGGAGGGTGCATTGAGCTTGTCAGGGAAGACAGTAGGATTCCTGGGCAGAACTGAAGGTCCTCTTGAGGTTTGTTATCCTACACTCAAAGTGAGGCGTGTCAGCATTATGGTGTGTTCCTCCCCTCCCTCTTCTCCCCTCCCCCCCCCTTCACACTCAGCTGCTCATGACGACTGTGAAGGAGGAAAGAGGCAGAGGGGTTGTTGCAGTGATGGACCTAGAATCCATGGTGGACAGAGTATCCTGGACAGGTTAGGGGGTTTCTCTCTGACCAAATACCCTGCAATGCCTGGAAAGGGCTCAGGATACCATCAGAAACAAAACAAAAACAAAAACAAGAACAGAAACAAAAACACCACAACCCTAAAACAATCTTATCTGTAGCCAACCAGAAATGCTCTCAGTCCAGAGTGCATTTGTGTGCTTTTCGCTCCTCAGGTGGTCTCGGCCTTCACTGGCCAGCCTCACTTGGGCACCTGGTAGCTTCTTGCACCTGTTTTCCCCTCTCCTTTCCTCTCCAGTCCTCTTCCTGTGGTCTAAGATACACTCTTCTTGAGCCAGAAGGTCCTATTTCACACGTTCCCACCAAACATATGTGCTGGTGAGGCCCATTTCACCCTGGATCCTTGCATTTTGAGATGTAAACACCAAAAAATGAAGCGATTCTCTTGTTTAAACGGATTGCTTCTTATGGTGTCCGTGCTTCTCTATGCTGGAACCCGCCCCTTTCCCAACCAAGGGTGAGGATGGGGGAATAGGAGGTGTGAAGGAAAGAGAACCTCTTCCCTGCACTGGTTAGATGCAAAAGTACTTTATTCTGTATATTATAAATTGGTGTATATTCTGTGAATTTTGACTAGAATTCATGTCTACCTCTGTGCTTCAGATTTTGACAAACAACTTGGTTTAAGGTGGGCTGTGTTTTTCTTGGTCTTTACTTTTTCAGGTGAGGAGGCCCATCCTTTTGGTTGACCCCACATGCAGCAAATCACTCAATACCTATCTCCCTCTGGGGACCATATGAAGCCAGTCTCCTGGCAGAAATTCTGGGAGTTCCTATAAGGGCAGGATACATATTTCTGCTTCTTCTCCAGTATTCATCTTTGAAGATGCCCAACAATTTATTCGCAATTTTGGATAGAAAACACTAAGTTTTTTGGGTGGGGGATGACCCACAGTGATGCTCCTTATTGGGCCATGACTCAGCCCTCAGAGCCCTATCTTTTGAATGATTTCAGATATTTTTTTATCCATCATTATTTAACCTGGCCTTCATCCGTCTAAAAGTCATGTCCTACTGAATAGGACTTACAGATTTGTAAGTGCTTCCTGAAGTCTTGCGCCATCCACTTGGTGCTTCTCATCCAGGAAGAAGTTAGTACCATTACCAAACTATGTGGTTAAGAAAACTGACGTCACTTGGAAGCTGGGAAGTATTGCCTAGGCTTGATCTTCTTACCACTTCAAAACTACTAAAAATTGATCTGTGTTGATATACATAGAGATGCAAATTTTTATTCATAGGGAAGTCATTGCAAGGGTTTGGTTGTCAGTCTTCTCAGACCCCTCACCCAGTTGCTCTGCTCTGGAGCATGCTCTGTGGTGGCCCCTGGCCTTAGCCATTGCCCTCTGGGGGTCTGAAGCCCAATAGAGTGCTGTAGAACTCCTTGCCCTGGTTTGTGGAGCTTCCATGGTAGAAGGAGCGTAGTCTGTAGCATCAGGCTAACCTGGCTTGTTGACTGTGGTCTTCTGCCTACTGGCTATTTGGCCACAGTCCAGGTATCTAATTTCTTCCTGCCTCAATTTCCCTGGCTGTAAAATGAGAACCAATAATAGTACTATTCACAAGGTCGTTGTGACAAGTGAATACAATCACTCATTTAAAGTGCTTAGCATAGTGTCTGGTCCATATGTTCTCAAGTCATATATTTTTTTTAAATGTTTTATTTATTTCTAGGAGAGAGAGAGACAGCGTGAGCAGGGGAGGGTCAGAGAGAGAGGGAGTCACAGACCGAAACAGGCTCCAGGCTCTGAGCTGGCAGTCAGCACAGAGCCCGACGCGGGGCTCGAACCCACGAACCGCGAGATCATGACCTAAGCGAAAGTCAGACACTTAACCGACTAAGCCACCCAGGCGCCCCTCAAGTCATATTATTAATTTAAAAAAAAAAAAAAACCTCTAATAAACCTCAGTCTTGCCCCCAGGTAGACCTGTGTTTTGGGGCATGATGCCTCTTAGCCCCATTGCCCATCTATAAAACAGAGCTGAGATGAGTGTGACATGAGATGGCTTCCTTCTGAAACTTATTAACAGAGCTCCTAACCCCTATCAGGGCACATTCCCCAAGCCATTTGTAGAAATGCTACCAGAAAGATGTATCTGGGCACCAACCAATTCAGATCTGCTTTCTTTCGAACAGACGTAGGAGAAAAGTAAAAATCCCTTTTAGGTACTCAGGAGGCAGCTCTTTCAACCCAAATCTTTGGTGTTCTTGGGGTTTTTTGGTTTGTTTGTTTTGTTTTGTTTTGTTTTAAGTACTCTCCACACCCAGCATGGAGCCTAATGCAGGGCTTGAACTCATGACTCTGAGATCAAGACTTGAGCTGAGACTAAGAGTCAGAAACTTAACCGACTGAGCCACCCAGGTGACCTCCAACTCAAATCTTTGGAAGGCAGAGATAAGGATGTTTCTTGCAGGAAGGTGACTATTAATGTCCATCCTGTTCTAGCTACAAGGGCACATGGTCCCATGGTCAGCTTTACCTAAGTACAGCACCAGCAGATAAAACAGCAAAGGATCCTAGAAACAAAAGGCTGTCATGTTCACCCAGGACAGTAATTTCCTTAAAGCATGTGAAGAGAGCTTGATACTTACAAGAGGTTGGAGGCAAGAGAATACGGCCCAGTGGAACTGCTTCTGGAGGTGATCTGGAAAAAAACAATAAAGTGAAAAAAAGACTGGAAAAAGCCTTCTGTTGCTGCTTCCTGTTCCTCTTTCTTTTCTTGCTCCTCTTTCTCTTCACAAAGTCTCTCCAGGAGACTTAAGAATTGTGTTTGAGTAGCAAACCAGCTCACTCACAGTGGAGCATGGCTTTTTGATATTAGACGAACCTGGGTTCAGCTCTTGATTCCATTATTGGCCCCTCTGAGCCTCAGTTCTTGCATCTGTAAAATGGGGGTATCTCAGAGAGTCATCTTGAGAATGTGAGATTATCATGTATGAATATCATGTGGGATTATGTGGGTTAAGAGTCCAGCATAAGTGCCTGGCTCATCAAAGCTCCAGAAGAAACCCTAGTCCTCCTTCCCTCTTCCCCTCACTCAGTCTTGCTTACATCTATCTGTGAAACAGAGTTGATTCTCTACTTGAACAGAAAAGCTGTTTTTTCTTTAACAGAAGAAGCTTTTCCTGCCATAAAACATTAGCAAACAGGGATTGAGTTGGGGATTTTCTGGGAAGAATTCCATAAGAGCATGTAACGTGTGTTCATTTGGTTTGTAGATATATTATAATTACTTTTCACTACACAAAACCCACTCGAGGTACCGTTAAGCAAAGGAATAATGCTGCTTTTGCTCCTTTTCTCTCAACCCTTCTTTCTCTCATGCAAATAAGAACATTAATCCTTTGTGGCTCCCTGGACTGTTGACTGTGGGAAAACACATCATCTAGCTTTTTTTTTTGTCCCTGAAAATAACATAATTGTCAAAATCTCATAACTTCTGAGTGCGATTCCAACCCTCTCATTGATAAGGCAATAATAACCCAAACAAACAACGTTAGCTGAACTAACAAATCTGAACATAGAGTGGAGGCATTATCTAGATGAGATGAATTGAAGTTCTCTACAAAGTTGTACAAATTCTTATAGGCAGAATAGACTTTGAATAGAGCTATTAGACCAAGCCATTAAGTAGCCTGGCTTCAAGTTAGGCTCCCAGAGATGTTTGGTCACAAGATTCAGACTTCTTAGATTTGGCTGCCTTGGTAGAAAATGTACACTGTCGTACTTGAGGTCAATTCAGTCTACTAGTGGCTCAGTCTTTGTTCCCTGATATTCCAGTGGATGACATGAAAGCCCCTTACACACTTCTCCTATAAGCCATATGAGCGACAGTTAGAAGACACACCTTAAGCACACGGGTCAGTATTCTCTGTTTTTATGTTCAGGTCACAGCCCCTTGGAGTCACCGACAAACCTGCCTTCTCCTCCTCCAGACCTTTTTGCGTGGAATCTGACCTGGATAATGAAAGATTCCTTCCCTTTCCTGTCTCATCGTAGTCGATATGGTAAGTATAATTTTTATAGTCATTTGTGATGTACAATCACTGTCTTATAATTAAGGAAGCTATGAGTTTTAGTATCCACTGGCAGACATTCCAGCCAGACCTGGCCTCTCCAGAGTGACAGCTGCATTCTTTTTTTTTTTTTTTTTTTTTTTTTTTTTTTTTTTTTTTTTTTTTTTAGGATAGAGAGAGAGA